>NW_025048326.1:0-3800 GCF_018831695.1 Puntigrus tetrazona | reverse complement strand
ATTCGGACCAGGAACCACTAGGGTACGGAAACTGCGACGCGTATCTCTCTTCGCCCCCGAGCTTGCGTCTGCAGCCCCCTAAGAACGATAGTCCTTCTTACTGTACGGCCTGTTCCCAAGTATATGATCAATGTCTGAGACCACGTGGGACGTCATCTTTGGAAGAACCTGAGTGCGCAGAGACGTTAGTCAGGGAGATTCGGGAAACGAATGGATGCATAGAAAGCGGATTCGTTTCCTTACCTGTATGGCTCCTAGGTTTTCGGTTAGCTGCTCTGCATTTGAGGTTCCTAGTAGTACTGAGCTCACTCCCTCGTTCCGCAGACACCAGGCTGGAGGGGGAAAGTGACAAAACAAAGTCTTGGATGCACTCTAAAAACGCTGGGTTATGCCCGTTGGGGCATTGTGTTGTGTTATTTTTCATATTTTGGGTAGTTTTTGTGTAACCCCGCTGCTGGGTTACTGTCTGAAGAGCGCGGGCTTTTCATTCTCCTCAGGAGAGAGCGAGTTCTCAAGCCCCCTCCGTTTTAATGGACTTCTGGAGTCAAAAAAAAAAGAAGCTTTGTATACGTTTTATTCCAACTCCTAAGCGTTTTATTGCGCTGGAAATTATTTTATTTCACGCAAAGCAACAAACAGACGAGATGTCGGTCAGTTAAACGCGTTAACGATCGTTTCGCGCGAAAACGCCTTCAGTCGCATAACATAAACTGACTTTATTCGTTATAATGCTGCTTCCAATTAATTCGGATTTTATTTTTTTCTCAAAACAACGCTCCGCTTGTTTATGAAAAGGTTATAAAGTCACAGCATCGGGTTCTTTCAGCTACAGGTGAAACACCGGTCAGCGGTCTGACGTTCGCCGTTTCCCCGGGGAAAAGCAGCCCATCGCCGGCTCGTTTTTCAGCGACACTCCGGCACGAGAATGGGCGCTGTTTCGGTTAAAAAGGACAACAGGGAACCGTTTAATACACATTCTGAAATGCTTGTTAAAAGAGCTAAATGTATGTAAAGTTAAAAACTATGCTGCGTAATTCAATCTGTTTTATTTTTTATTTTTTTTTGCCCATGGGTGTTTTCACTGATTAATAAATGTGCAAATTTAGATTTTTACTGTTGTTTCTAGTAAATTTTGTGTCTGCTTTTTAACTTATATCTTATTTTGTATTCATTTTAAGCAAGCAATAATAATTTTCATACAATATTAGTATTGGTAATAATAGGTCATTAAAACGCAGCTTCAGCGTTGAGTTGCAGTTTTTTAGTGTATGCATGTAGATTACAATTTGTGGAGATTAAGAGAAAAACATAACTAAAAGTTAGTCTGAATTGTGGTTTTATAGTTGTGTTTGGTTGGCCTGCATAAGCAGTAGCCTCTGCTGGTAGATCCTGTTACTACACATGCTCAAAATCATATTTCTTCATTGATGGCCATTCAAAAGTATATAAAATTCAAATGTTTAGGTTAGTAAATTGTACTTTTATATTATAGATTTAATTAAACATGCTCACCAATGCTATGTATTTGATCAAAAACTGATTATCACTTCGGTAATTTAAAATACTTGTATTTTAATACGTTTACAATTCCATTTTTATGACGGCAAAGCTGAATTTTCAGCCACCATTGCATTTATATATATATTTGTACACCACCTTGGTTTGTGCCAGTGCTGCAAACTCTTTACAACACCTCTTCAGCAATAAAGAACAAGAACCAAAAACTGCACGAGCACTGCAAACCCCAAAGCTTAGACTGATTGATAAGACGTCTCTGAAAATTTAAACGGGAGAAGTCTTACCCACGGCGAGCTGAGGCAAAGTGCAACCCAACTTCTCAGCAATATGACCGAGTTCTTTTAGCTTTGCCTGCTGCTTTCGTCCGTCCTCACTGACTATCTTGTCTTTCAGCCACTGGTACGATTCAAAACAAAAAGAGAAGAGAAGTACAGAGCTAGAGTTAGGCAGAAAATAAATATTTGATTAGTCACTGTGCATTTGCAGCAGTTAGTTTCTATAAAATTCCAGCAAATTATAATACATTTCAACGTGTCTTTAACTTGCTACCTTCATAGCTGCCCTGGAGGATTCTGGGATACCGTTTTCATACTTTCCACTGATGATCCCGCAGGCCAAAGGAGACCATGTCATGGCACCCACACCTAAAGTCCCCAACAGAATCAAGGTAATATTTGTGACCCAGGTAAACAGCTGCTATGTTCTCTCGCTGATGAATTCTCTAAATTTGACAGTATCATATTCACAGAGATCAAGTGAGTAAACGATGATTGATTGACACCTGCCTATCTTATGATAGAGCTCAGGCAGCTGCACCTCGACCTTCTCCCTCTGGAAGAGATGATACTCTGCCTGCTCACACACCGGAGGAATCAGGTTAAACTGCCTCGCTACAGAATATGCTTCCTAGAAAGAGAAAATAATACGTACGTTAGACTTTCATATCTAAAATATATGCAGTATGTACAGTTTATTTGTAACAGAAAGGATTTTAACGTCTAATCCACACACTCATTCGTAATTGGTCCAGTCGGTCATCAGATCAGCTAGCCTGATTTTTGCTAAATTGTACGTATTTTACGAGGTGGCTAATTCGTACAAATTCGCACGACCCCACGCGAACAAATTCACACGATTTTTGCTCGAGTCGTCAGTTCGGGTGAATTTGTATGAATAACTTACACCTAACCCCGCCCCTAAACCTACTCGTCACAATAAAAACAGTATTGCCGTGAAATACAATTCAAATTTAAAACAAGACTAGCGCACACGCATCTACAAGATGTCAGAAAGCATCTGCTGTGTACAGACCTCTGACAGATAAGGTGTCAGTTTTATTTACATTTTACGTTTTATCCAAAACGACTTACAATTGGTGATGAACATCATCATAAAGGGGTAGACAAACACAGCCTCAGACACCGTTTAAATAAGTCAAATAAATTTACGAACCAACTTTTCGGTTTTCTTGAAAAAGCCTAGACTGAAAGTCTGAAGTAATTGTAAAAGCTAAAAGTTTGAACGTTTAGCCAACTTAATAACTGTGATAGCAACTATAACCGTGTTGGTAAAACTGAATTTCCTTCAGAAATGTAATATACAGTCTGAAAACAACTGTGATGTTTAATCTTTTGGTGGAGACTGTGATAATTAGTTGTAATAATAGCGTTAATAGCGTTTGCTTGAAACAGAAATCTTTAATTAATGTCTTCGCTGCCAGTTTTGCACACTTTCATGCATCCTAAATTAAAGTATGAATTACTTACTACACTTTTTCCAAAAAACAGAATATTATAGAAAGAGTCTTTTGTCATATCTAAAAATGCTGGAACTGTTCAACAGCTTTTCTGTTGTCAGGTCTTTAGGTATATATATATAGAAACTGACACGCACCCTGAGAAATACTGACTGTTATAAAAGTGACAGCCAGTCTTGGTCTCCCCTGTATACAGTCTATATTAATATCACATGACTGATGTCCTTGTTTTCATATTCATGCACGGAGCTCATTTCAGGCTGCGAACACTAGCTCCAGTCTTGGGCTTTGTGTTTACGTGGGATGGATCTGGCGTGACACCAGAACATGGCATTATCACAGTCACACAAATTACAGGTCATCAGTGTGTGTCCTCTCTGTAAAAACCCTGATCAAGCCACCCATGAATTAATAATGCCAGTGCTTAATTACTACATATCAGTTTGGGCCAACTTGCTTTGTGCTACGCTGCAATTACGGTACTGCAAAACACTGACTTCCGTCAAATGGCTAAAAATATGCGATG
>NW_025048325.1:0-1984 GCF_018831695.1 Puntigrus tetrazona | reverse complement strand
TTATATATTTATAAGTACTTACAGAGCACATATTAATACATTATTCTTCATGGCCATATTTTAGACCTCTTAATCCTTCCTTACTAACTAACTTACAATAACAGCAAATTAAGAGTTTACTGAGGCGTAGATAGAATCCAGTGAGAATCGGTCCCCAGAATAAAGAGTGACCAGTTTTGATGCATGGAGAGAAAACCGTACCATGATCTCCATGGCGCTCCAGCGTGACGTGCCCCAGTACATGGCCATACCCTGGTTTATAACAAATGTCATCGCACGCACTACCTCTGTAAAGACCAACACACAACAGCACTCGCGATAAGCGATACGCCATCAATTATGCATCTTCAAAACATGCCATAAAAGAAATCGCAGACCTTCCATAGGGCTGTTCACATCGCTTCGGTTGGCAAAGACAATATCCACGTAATCCAGCTGTAGTCTAGACAGGGAACCTCTGAGACCTGTAAACACATCGTGATCACCGCCTGTCTGCTTTATTGCGATCGTCTTATTATTCATAAACCACACTTTACCTTCGATGATGTGTTTTCTGGACAGGCCTCTCTCTGTCTCTGCCCTGAGGATTAGAAATGCAAATGTCAGAGAGGAAATGTAGTCAGAAAGCCTCTTAAGATGAATATAGACAAAAGGCAATCACTGTAACTTGTGCTGAGTCTCAGCATGGTGAACAAGCAGCTGGTATTCAACAACCTATATTTTAAACACAACATTTTTTATATTATTTATATGTATAATGTGTGAGCCTGCACATAAAGACTGCAACGTTATATCTTTTATAACTTTCAATTCTGACTTTACCCACAATAAAATATGAATTGTCCAAAGTAAAAAAAAAAAAAAGTCACAGTTTAGCTTTCTTTTTAAATTTAGCGGTGGAAAACGGAAGTCTAACTTTTAAGTAAAATTGTTTACTTTGCAAAATCAGCGGCGTTCACTTTTTTTTTTCTTTTTGCATTTATAACTGCAGATTTACAAAATGTCACTTGCTACGTTTGCTGGTAACCTAAGATTTATAGTTAAAGACTTGTATTTAAAGAACAGAGTGGCAAATGGTTAAGGAACCTTTATCAAAGAACTGAACAGAAGCGGTTACAAATATTAATTTTAATACTATTCTGAATCTTTTGTGTCCATCTCAATGTACAAGATAGAACTGAACAGATACTCACTGTCCTCCCCAGTAGATCTTAGTCGTTACTACATAACTGGACCGTCTGAAAAAAAAAGGTGCTTATTATAGTGAGGACAAACCTAATACTGTCCTACATTTCCAAAATTGATCAAAGATTGACCATATCCAGAACACATTATCCATAAATCAAAAATGAGAAGAATATGTATTGCGGGCTACTTCATCCATATAGTCAAACTGTTTTGCAACTAAATGAATCAAAAATGACAGAAATAAAAACAAAAGCAGGTCACCTCCAGCCTTTCTTTTTGATGATGTTCCCTAGAGTGATTTCAGCCCTGTGGAAAAATAAAGTCACAATGTCTGAAACATATATTTTATTGCTATTGCTGTTACGCTGCAAATAAATAATAATAAAAAGCAGTGTCAATCTCAGTCTAGTTCAATCTCATAAGCATTCTTAAAGCACATTTTAACAGAGAATCAAAAATGGCAAACGATATTACACTGGTCATATTATATATACGTTGCAAATTGTTTAAGCATTATATCACATTGATTTGCACAATGATTGCATTTTATCATGATTGACATGATTGTACCATTTATTCGCTTTTTATCCCTATACGGTTATTTTCAGTATAATCAGTTCACATTTGAAGGGTTTATGTGAAGAATGCGGTAAAGACTGAGATAGAAACAGATGCGAGACAGACAACAGCGTAACAGCAAGAGAAAGCTGAGAGCAAAAGATTCAGAAATGCCACAATCACACTTTTACAGGAGCCTCCGTCACACATCAGTATAGGTACAGTTGCCTGAAGACAC
>NW_025048324.1:0-4981 GCF_018831695.1 Puntigrus tetrazona | reverse complement strand
AATTGGCAATGTGTAAAATATGCGAAAACCGTATAAATTAGTACGAACTGGCCACCTCGTAAAATATGTATGAACTGTAGAGAGATCGGACTGAGCACACCTTATATAATTAAGTGTTAAAGTCGGCATGAAATCAAAATTGACAAGTCTTATTTTTAATGGAACACTGTAGCGTTTATTATAAATAAATGATCCGCGCACTTTATTAAATGTTTTTTAATTCACATGCCCTCATAATTTTTCATCAAAAACCTCCCCTCGCAGTCAAAACAACTCATCTTCTCTTCGGATGATATGACTGTATTCAAACCTGCCTCCATTTTGTTAGCAACGATCCAATCAATTACCGCAGGGCGATCTCAGAAACCATTTCACTCAACTTTAGTTTCATGCCAACTTTAAAGGTGCTGTATGTAGGATCGACACAGAGGTCCAAATTCAAATTATTGAAGATTTTTATGCACCCAGCTACCCTCCTACTCAGACTTGACGCTCACGCAGGTTGCCAGATTCCCGTTCACGCCCCTTTCGCTTGAGCTTCCACGAAATGAAGTACGCTGTGTTTTCCGTCCACCCGTGATTGGGTAAACTGGCAGCGGGCGGGTTTCGCAGTTAACTTAGCATGCTCCTTAAATATCTGCAAGCGTATTACAGCATTTTTATGCTTTATTAAACTCCTACACAAAGCACCTTTAAAGCATATAACTTGTTTCACATTACCCACTGAAGTAAAAACTATAGTTTTATTATGAATAGAAAAATTAAATAAATAACATGAAGTAAACAGGCAGACTAATGACCTTGCAGATTGATTGCAGATGAGCTTCCAGGATTCTTACATTTATTCGCGGTACTAATGTCTGAAATTAAACGGCGCCTTAGAGAAGTGAGGTTGATTCCGTTACAGTTCAATTTGTGAGGCAAATTCGATAAAAACACATGTTATGTCAGCACATTCAGGACTTCTGCTGATGTGAAAGCAGAACTGACTACGTGTGACCATGTAAGTCCTAATGTAGGTCAGCAGAGGCGTCTGCCAGCCAGATGCCCGCTGTATGCAGGACTTTGGAAGCGTGAAATGGAAAGACATGCTTCTTCAACTGTAGTGACCTGTGCATTTAAGAGTGACCAGGCCACTAGCATTAACTCTTTCAAATCGGGAGAGTGAGGTTTACCTGCACAGCTCTCACGAGCAGGCCCCCGTTACATAATAATTATTTAATGGAAAATGGTTTCAGATGGAGTATAGCATGTCGCACCACAGGACGTTACGACTTCCCAGAGTTCATTTATGTAATCTACGCAGCTCCAAATGACGATCAGCGTGCTTGTAGATAATCCCTCGAATCACAAAGATCTCCAAACAGCTGTTCGGTTCACTCCGCCTTTATTTTTTTAAACTAAGCAGCTAGGTTATATCACACTGCGTCAACGCCGTGCAATCCTGTGCCTGGTGGGCCTCCATCCTGCAGAGTTTAGCTCCAGTCTGCTCCAACACATCTGTTTAATTAGGATTGGAGCGGAACTCTTGCAGGAAGACCCTCCAGGAGCAGAACTGGACAGCGCTACGCCGCTGCCTACAAATGAAGATCTCAGTTCTGTGTAGTCAGAAAGAGAGGTGTAAAGAGAAAACAGCCAGAGCCTTGTTAAATAGAAGAGCTAAGTATCAAAAACTCAAAAACAGTGTCATTTAATTGTATATTTCACAACATATTTGCAGTTGCACATTTGTAATGATGATGTTGCAGTTTATACATTTTAAATATATTGCCTTTAAACGTAATATTGAATAACATGCGGTACTAAAGAAAAGATGACCTAAAAATAAAAATTACCCCATATTTTACTCACCCCCAAGCCATCCTAGGTGTGTATGACTTTCCTCTTTCAGACGAACACAGTCACACAGTTTTTTTTAAAAGGCAGCGGCCATTTACGCTAAGTACAAGTAGTAATGGATTCTTTTTATACCAGTTTTTTTTGTCATATGCTATTTATGTGTAAATAGCGTAATTATATGTTATTGACACTAAGTGAAAATAGAATATTTTCTTATAAGTGCAACTAGCAATTGATTCTTAGCAGCATTATTTAGTGATGCTATTTACACTGCAAATAACATTTTCTGCCATTTATACGACTTACACTGAGATCTGCACCTCAGTATTAAAGTACATTATAACAAAGAATGCAACTAATTGAGTGTGAATGTTAATTTTAATTCAAATTATTAAATAAATGCCGTGGTTGACATCCTTAATGGGACGACAAAGTCCTAAACCTACACGATACTTTATTTTCCACTTTTTGATTACTTCCTTCATTGTTATTGGAAATGAATGCTTTTCTGATTTGATTTGAATTTAAAAAGGGAGAAAAAAGAAGACTACCATATATTTTACCATCTGCACCACTGGAGTTGTTAACAAGTAACCGTCCTGTGTAATGATGACTAGCCCAATCACGCGCCGGTGGGCGGAGTTAGTGTAAACAGGCACTGCCAATAAGATTAAAAAGTTTTAAAAATGTATCCTGGCTCATCCAAGCTTAGTAATGCAGGTGGATAGAGGCCTACAGTGTATATCTGCATATGTTAATATGTATAAGTATGTTAGTCAGCTAATACAAAATTTGGGGTTGTCTATTCCTTTAAATCACGACAAAGATTATTAAAACTAAGATTTTAAATGCACTTTAAAATAACATCAGAACGTACTTGTGTGTTAAGAAACATTTACAACAAGTACACTTACTGCAAGTTCCCTTTTATTTCATTAATGTTATGTGATCTAAAACAGCTATTTTTATGAAAAATAACCTTTTTTTTAAGCGCACTACAAGTCTACATTCAATACCCTTAAGATCACTTCTTTTTTACAAAATACAGAAAAATGCAGTGCACACGCTCTCACATCCAGTGCACCGGTGGGAATCGTACCTGCCTGAAGCGTACACTTCTGCCGTGTCGAACAGATTCACTCCATTCTCATAGGCTATAGTCATCAGACTCTCCGCCATCTACAGAAAAATATCCACAGACAAACACATTCAGAGGATGACAGAGACGGGCCCTTAAAAAAATCATTGGTGCAAAACATTTCAGTTACCAAAATGTATTTAAGCTTGTGCAGACTGTGCATTAGATATGTTTGTGTTTGCTTATTGACTACTGCATGTATAGAATGTATAAAGAACCCGCCAACATTTCTCAGAGTATCTTCTTTAAAGTTAAGAGTTTAAGTTACAGAATTCAATGACATGAGTATATAACAGCGTACCAAGAATCATTAAAGTAAAAAATCACCTCATCGGAGATCTGAGATCCAAATGTCACCCAGGTACCTGTGGACAGAAAGAGAGCGTATGAGACAGCGCTACTCGGATTGGTCAAATAATGATTGATTTCAACAGATTTCCCAACATTCCCCTGCGTCGCTGATTACAATACAGCTATCCCTGCCAAAACCCTCAGCCCGATGATTGAGCTAATGCTGCTGTGTCGGGCTGGATTAGATGCTCAGATGGATGTTGAGACTTATTTATAGTTATGAGCGCTTAAGTGGGGATAAATGAAAGCATTTAAACACGGAAAAATAGACACTCCCCCCGACTCTCTTGTTTGAACACTTTCAGAGATAACAAAAAGCTTAGTTACTCACCAAGACCCAAGCAGGAAACACGTAGCCCCGACTTTCCAAGGTTTCTGTGACAAAAAGTAAGGGAGAAAAAGAAAGAATTTAACATTTCGCTAAATAACATTTGCTTTAAGATGTGCTACACTGACCGCTGACATCACAGACGGAGCGATTTCCAAAAATGCATTCTACACATAACATTAAATATGCTTTTTTTATATTAAATGCAGATTGAAAACGCTTCAATACAAGTAAATTGTGCCATAGCATTGTGTAATGAGTGGGGGGGACCGTCGACCGATTATCGGAGCAGATATTACGCATTTTAACGTTTAATTGTCAAAACCAATTTGCAATTTAAAAGCATTTAAAGAAAGTTTTGTCTGAGTCAAGTATAAATGCATATATTACCATGTACGAATTACCTTGGATACATTTTTGTGAAATAAAATACCAAAAATAAAAACCTTTTTGTAATGATTAATAGGTTGCTCAAAGGGTTATTAAACCCCAAAATGAGCATTTTGTCATTAATCGCTACCGCATGTCATTCTAAACCTGTACAAAAATGCTTCATTCATGACATTACAGTGCCTAACTGTTGAATAAAGTCATTATTTCCATACAAAACGTATTCTTTTAGCTTCATAACGTTACGGTTGAACCACTGATGGCAGACTATTCTGCCGATATCTTTCATGCTTTTCTGGTCCCTATCGTTACTTGGCAGCCAATGGGACAGTCACAAGCCTCCTGGTTTCATCCAATGTATCTTAAATTGTGTTCTGAGGATCAACAAAGCTTTTACAGTTTTAGAACGACATACGGGTAAGTGATCAATGACAGAATTTTAATTTTGATTTGGACTAACCCTTTAAACCCTTTAACCTTTTATGACTGATTAATCGATTTACAAAAATGATTCCAGTATAATAATATCCCCACACTATGATATCAACTTTTCATCTTAACACCAGCTAGCACGCACTGGCTAATGGATATAGAGCTGTATTCAAAACCGCTGTAAAATAGCCAATAGAAAAGTGTTGAAAGCTATAGTAGCACCCGTGGTGTTTTTAATTTCAGATGCATGCTGTTTGCGAGAACACCAGTTGAAGATCGTCTATGCGTTCCCGATGCATGCTTTTCATTTCAGCCTCTGCTCGCTTATACGTCCGATAGAAACAGAGAGATAGAAAGAGACAGATTGTCAGCGTGTTTAGATCCAGGCGGCTGAACCACGCTTTCTCTTCTCTGCATCTATTTTTGTTTGCCCGGCCAGTCTATTTATAGAAATGTTGCAACTGTGCATTTGTTTGCATCCAGTGTGTGTGTGTGTGTGTGTG
>NW_025048323.1:0-398 GCF_018831695.1 Puntigrus tetrazona | reverse complement strand
TACATTGATATAGACATATTACCAGCCAAGACCGTGAGGAATTGCTAAATCAGTAGCATGAATCATTAATTTTATCTAAAAAAGCAGAGAAAAAAAGACACATCTATTCATCACGCGAGAGGAACGGGTGAGAGAGGTAGAGAAAGCTGCAAAGCTCTTTCTCGCTGACACAAATATTTTCACTTTCTCTGTCATTCTTCATTTTTATCTTTCTCCACCCTTCTCTCTTTTATCACGGCGCTGCATTAGAACTGAATCACACACGCACACGCGCACACATCTATATGCATGTATATGATGAGAAGCCTCGGGGAAGAAAACATGAAGATGATGGTGCGGAATATTCACAGTCGATGCTGCGTGTTTACATGCACGCTACGCACACACACACACACACA
>NW_025048322.1:0-1321 GCF_018831695.1 Puntigrus tetrazona | reverse complement strand
AACTCTCACGGAAACCTACAATATTAGTTTTGCTATCTATTTTTAGTAGTATGAAGAATTTAAAATGCTTTTATTTACTTGTTTTAATACTGTGCGGACAAGAAAAAATACTCTTTTCTGTGCAACTGGTCCCTGTGGCTTTTAACCCGCGTAAAGCATTCAAAATCTGCATACGATGTAAATATTTAATGCCTGCTTGGACGCCAAGAACATTTTTTTAATGAGAGACATAAATTATTATTATTATTATTTAATAAAACCATCCTTTATTTGATCAGCAACTTCTCATTAGTGGCTGAATGCGAAAATGTTTTTGTTACTATATTATTACTATGTTATTACTGCCTTTATTCCTTTTTGAATCATTAGAAAATGACACATTTCTGATGATGGTTTAATTGTAAATATATCCTTCTATAAAATTAGGAAAAGAACAAATAATCTGAGAATTACCAGGATTACCCCAATGGAATAAAAACATAATTACATTCATTTGACTTTATATGTAGCCCATGATTGGTCAGAAACAGTCCAAATTTAACAAGTTTATATATTTATTTCTAACAAATGACACAAACACAGCACATGTAACATTTTCAACATCCTCAAACCCATACAATCATATAGGTTGTTTGTCACTTTCCATAAAATATGACCCAGAAGTGTTTACAGAATTAAAGCCCCAAGCAGATTCATACAGCGTTATTTCTAGAATATTGTCAACACAACCATCGTTAGTCCCAGCGAACACACATACTCACAAAATGTTTTGGACATTGAATGCACAGTAAATCACTTTCCAAAGCATCTGCCAAAGGTAAATGTACGTATTTTGGAAGCCAAAATAGAAAAAAGTTGGGTAAGAGACTGTAATAAACCAGATAGAGGACTTTACCTTTATAAGCTGCTTGAACAAATGAACATTTTTTTACATCTCTTACAAAATAACTGTTTAATCTGTGTGTTATAAGGCTGAAACAGGCACGAAACAACCATCTTGTAAACCATGCAAATAATGTATAAAGCTAATGCTCTGTGTTCAATGTTTTATTTAACTGAATACCATGTGTGAAAAACAGACTGAAATTCAACTTCCAGTGGGCTGTTAAATGCTACGACTGAGTCACTGAGTCAGAGAAGCAGACCCGCTGAGCCAGATCAGCTGACTGATTGAAGAGCGCTCACGAATCTGACATATTTACATCTCTCATAAGTGTGCCAAAAACAAATAGGGCAGGCAGCAAGTTTTTCAGCAATTACCGACTTGGCCTTCAATTTGTTGAAAAGTCAAGCCCTGTTAGTGTCATGGGAAAAGTGACTA
>NW_025048321.1:45000-78174 GCF_018831695.1 Puntigrus tetrazona | reverse complement strand
ACACACAGTTGATGTCTGGCGCTTCTGTGTGTTACCAGAACCCCACAGAAAAATATGCATAACAAAATGATTGTCTGTACAAGTAAGTTAAAGAGCAAGAATAGGTCATTCATTTCAAGATGATTTACTGTTAAACACAATGTTCAAGGACAGGGCTGACAGAAAGAATCCAATGACTAGCGTATATCAGATAAACTTCTTGTTGACTGGTTTAGACACTAGACATCCTAATTTAACATTCCCATACCATTGCAGAATCTAAAAACACGTTGACCTAAAAAGGCATCTTATCTTACTGGTCAATTAATCTATTTGACTGAAAACTGTCTCTTTAATAGAAAAATACACTCGCTGACTAATTTTCCTTCCTGGTGAACACGGTTGGAATGCATGGTTTCAACTCGGGTTCATGGGCAGTCTCTTAGGACTGGGCAAGATGCACTCCAGATCTCTCTCTCAATAGCTCACTGAGCACAGAATCCCCTGTAGGGAATGAAATCAGAGCGCTCTCTTCTTGAGCCGCTGTGGCTGGGGCATAGCTGTTACTCTCACAAAGAACTTGGTCATTTGAGACGTAAATACAAAAGGATCTAGACGAAGACACAGTTGAGAAATTAAAACAAAGAACTGGAACTGAAGCAGCAGTAAGAAAAGAGAGTAAGGAATCGAAAACAGTTCTTACCAAGGTCTGCTGCGCTGCGCTGAGATGTGACTTTCCCAGTGTTGTCAGGGACTTGTTAATATTGGCTCTCCCCAAAAACAAACCAAAACCAAAATGCTTTAAAATCCTGTTAATACTCAATACGCTTAATACAACAAAAGGTAAGTAGTTTTAACCATGTTATATAGTCATAATACTTTTACAGCATTTTCAGTTAAATCAATGCATCCATATAGTGATCCACATATCTAAGTGGATAAAAAAAGGAAGAAAAATTTGCTGTAAGACAAGAACGCGAACATCCTTCAGAAATCAAAAAAACGATGACAGTATTTTCGTTTTTTTGCTTACAACTATTCCTTTTATTCAGAACTAATAAGACATCACAGTGGACCTTCGCCTCATGCCCTTGGCTCCAGGACGAGTCTGCTCTCTCACTTCCCTGCAAGATCGTAACCAGGCTGATCTTGCTCACCTATGGAAGCAGAGAAATTAAACTAGACTCAGTAAAAGAACAGTAAAAGCAAGAGATTTTCTAACGTCAGACGCACACCTTCTGGCGAGTGTCCAGGCTGGTCATGTTGTCATGCTCGACGCTGTGTGTGAAGAGGATGGTGAACACAGCATGCGCAGCTGCACTGCTGGTCTCTGTTCATATTGAGTAAGCGGCAACCGTCCTGAAAGTAAGAGGAATCATGGACAAAAAGCAGAATAAAGATATTGACATTTTAATTTTTCACACATCAGTAGATTTTAAAATGCGCTCAAGTGCAATTAAAGGGGTGAGGTGAAGTTTTTGTGTTTACTGGGTGAGTCTAACATGTTTGAATGCTTTGTTTTTAAAACCATTACCATTATTCTACACTACTCTGTCCCTTACCTCATATAAACACGCTTAATCATTTCCTGCTTTTATGAAGCCCGTTCCTTTGGAAATATACAATGAGTCTGATTGAATTAGCTGGTCCCATTGTGTTCACTAAACAGTCTAAAAAAAAAAAAAAGGTCTGAAGCGTCATGCCCCTCAGCTATTTTTTAGTGTAAAAACAATGGCATTGTCTGTAATTGCTTATCAATTTGAGGCCTGCCTGGGACGCAGAGAGGATATTAATGAAGAGGATCAAACGTTAGTTTTTACACTACAACGTTTCAGAGCAGTGCGTGTCTTTGTTGTTGCTTCATGTACTTATAAATACACATGCCGTTATTTCTAAATACTACTGCTTCTGTTAGCTTTTGATATATATTTTTATTCTGATCAAAGCTTTAGCACGCACGACAGCAATAAATGGGCTTAGGGTTCATTAGAATCAATTAGACAGAATTGTGATTCAGATATGAAAAGATTTCTTCATGCACCCTTAGTTTTTTGGAAGCTTGGCTTGGTTTGTTAAAAGATAACAATCAACATGGTATTTAAGTATTGACGTTTGATACCACCACAGCAATGAGAAGTATAATACATGCAGGTTCATCAGCATTCTTGCTATATATTTAGTTTTATGCAAAGGCCTTAACTTATGATTAGTTTTTTTATTAGAATTTTTTCTCCATTATCTTTTGTTTTATCAGGAGATTTAATATAGCATGTATAATAGCATGTGTGTGTATATATATATATATATATATATATATATATACACACACACACACACACACACATATATACATACTATTCATATGCATGTATATAATCTCATTAATTAGCTTCTTAGTTTAACAGACAAACAGTATTTTCATCTTAATCTATAGTCATGTTTGTGTGTAATAATAATCACCTGGCTATTTGCCAATGTGTCCATGAGATCTGCAATATCACTGTAGTTGGTAACAGCCATTTTTGAGAGGTCTTCTACGCCAAGGACCCATTATAGGGTGCTCTCTGACCCTCAAGGCCCTCTCTGCTTTTTTGGGTTCAACAAATCTCGAACACGCTCACAGTAAATCTCCATATACATGAAACCTAAAAACACAAATACATGTATATCCATAAACAGTTTAAATGTAAACTTTACTCATGCTTAAGAGGCCATGCATCAATGAAATCTCAAAACAGTTCTTTAACAGTATGTAAATAGACACAAACATACCTCTACAGAAAAGGACAGGTCAGGGTCAGTGTTGCCTGCTGTCTGTCTGAACAAATCTTCACACATCTGTAGGGGTAAAAAACAAACAAAAAAACATTAAGTGATGCACAATGAGAGATGTACAAGAGAGATCACTAAGTGAATTGAATTCAACACAGAATAAATCATTAATGATTTCAATTATTTCCAGTGCTCACAAAAAGCTCTGTCTTTAAAAGTTTAAATTATTTGCTTAAGGTTTATACGATTTTAATGAAAGCCACTTTGTATATCGTTATATAGTTTATATTACTCTGTAAATCAGACTGCTCATCAGTATAAATCAGTCTGATGCTACTATCACCGAGGGCTCTCATTAAATACAGACTTTACTTATACAAACTTGTGTCTCAGTTGTCAGCTGAATTTAGAGCTCAATGATTTACAATTCTGGTGTCACAAAAGCTACAGTATGTGCTTTAAATCAATACTACAATATGTGAAAAGACATTTCCCAAATGTTGTTCATTCGATTATACAGTAACCAGCAAAAAAATAACTGAATGCACCTTTAATATAGACCTGTCATTAACGTTTTATCATCCAATTTTAGCTTTGCACAGCAATTTACTAAAAATGGTTTCAGTAACTGTTTTTTTCTATCCATAGATTTAAATCTCAAGTAGCTAAACATTAAACATTAATTACACACTCCATAGACTCTTAATTGCTGCTTGGTTCATTACAATGGTAGACACTGGAAAGAAAAAAAGCCCTTTTCATTTCATGCTATCTGATTAAACATACTTGTGGTATGATGCCTTGCTGCCCAGGATCCTGTTTTCCCATCATTGTGTATGACTTTCCTGCTCCAGTCTGCCCATAAGCAAAAATACTTCACACACATTATAGCCTTCAAAAGCATGAAGCAACATCTCCTCGCCAATGTCTGATACACCTTCCTCTGAGGCGCTTAAAGGATGGGTCTTCTTCCTGCAAATACACAGAGAAAAAAAAATCTGAGGAGTTTTCTGCGTTTAGAGGAAGAAGATTAGTGTGTGTATTGATAAATGCTAACAATATATCTTGATTATATTGTAGTTTTTTTTTTTTTGTTTTTAGTTCCCTTTGTCATACTACTCGCTGGCAGCAAAAGACAAATGCAATGTGGCATTACTTTATATAATTAGATCATTTCTGTTATGTAGGTATGCCTTTGTGCAAAGCTTGATTTGGAAGAGGTATACAAATATTCATTATTACTAGCTATAGGTTCATGCTGATTAAAATGCTGCAGCAGCACTCTCTCTCCCTCATCTATTTAAATTGGAAACTGAGGCAAAGCCTTGCACTTTGGATGAAGATGTGATGTATTTAGTGACTTACTGAGCTGTGTGACCCAGTACGAATAGTCAAAAGTAAAGTTCTTAGGTGATTCAAGCAGGTTGTTTGGGATTAATAATACCTGCAAAAGAGACAAAAATTTAGAGCACTAATTTCACGTGTATTGGATTAATTAAACTGTATTTATACACAAAAAAGTGAATAGAAATTCCATTGAGCAATGGAAACTGTTCTTAGGACATGGAATTTCTCAAGCAATGTCCAGCACAGTTCTGTCTAGCTCATCATAATGTGCTTGGAAACGTCCCAGCTCTACAAATAATGCAGGGCCACAGCACCCCTCCATGCACATTTCTTTCAGTAGCTTTAGAATGACCTTTGACGTGCGATATCCCTGCAAACCCTGCCTATGAAATCTCTTTTCATCAGCATTTGTCTTGCTTTCAATGCAAATATATATAAAGATTCTTAAAATCAAGATACATTTACTTGAAAAACAAATTGAGTCAGTAATTGATCAAAATGAATTGAGCATTTAGTGTATGACTCAAACAAATATCCACATGGACTAAAAAAGTTGATTTTAAAATGCAAATTCATGCAACAACGTATGAGCTTAGCCTGCTTATGTTAACATGTGTTGCTTAAATAAAGCCAGCAAAGCATCAGTGGTGATACTCTCTTCAATGGCTGCATGCTGCTGCAGGAGGATGAGGAGCAGAACAATTTGTGGAATACAGTATTTTTTTGTTTTCTTTTGCACTAAAAGTATTCTTGCTTTAGCTTTGTAAAATTACAGTTGAATGGACCATTTTACCAATGTCCTTACTACCTTTATGGACCATGGGTAACATTGCAGTTGCTATCTAGCATTACCAAACTTGGAAGAGCCCACAATATTTTTTGGAGTAAAGCATATAAATTATTCATTTTTTGGTTGAACTATTCCTTTAAACTTCAAGACACTTTGAAATGGAATAAAATGTCTTAAAGCCCTGACTGCTATTGTTTCTACAATAGTAATTTTTGTATTTTGCACCATTGTATAAAATCAATAGCACATTTGCGCTTGTCCAGATATTGGAAACCCACCAGTCTTGCTCATGCGATACTACTAAACTATAAGATTGTAAATATAAGACAAAAACCCATGAGGAGCACTGTATTTTTAATTTAGTGGAGCCTATAACCACATTTTTAAAAGCACAAACTTTCGAACATGATTGTCTAGATGGTAGTAAGCAGAGCATGGCTGTCTCTATCACACATAAACATACCATAGCAATAAGCAGCTGTGCCTTTAAAATTAACACCATGGGCCCAATTCTTGAGAATCAAAATTATGCACACTGATGACTAAAATTTCACTATGTTTGAAGAACTGAATGTTCTGACATATACTTTACAAACATTAATCTGTTTTAACAGATTTTTAACAGTTTTTCTTTACTGTTTGGTGTAATTACTTATAGATGGGTATAAAAAATGCGGTCATTTAAAAAATAAAAAAAAAAAAAGTGATTTAGTAGCAGAATAAAGCACTGCTGGAGTAACAATGAAGCACTGCTACCTTAAGCTCAAACTGCTCAGTGTTTGTGTTGGAGGGGTCAAAGCAAACAGACTGCCAGCCTCTTGCAGATTCTTTAGATACAGAGTGCGAAAGAAAGAAAGAGAGAGAGAGAGAGAGAGAGAAGAAGAAGAGAGAGAGAGAGAGACAGAGAAACAGAGAGAGAGAGAGAGAGAGAGAGAGAGAGAGAGAGAGAGAGAAACAGAGAGAGATAGAGACAGAGAGAGAGAGAAACAGAGAGAGAGAGAGAGAGAGAGAGAGAGAGAGAGAGAGAGAGAGACAGAGAGAGAGAGAGAGAGAGAGAGAGAGACAGAGAGAGAGAGAGAGACAGAGAGAGAGAGAGACAGAGACAGAGAGAGAGAGACAGAGTGGGGCAAATGAGAGTGGCGGTGCTGCAGTGGTGCTGTAGTTTGTAGTTGAAGAGGGAGTAGGGTGGAAACACTACGTAGAGGAAGGCCAGGAATGTGAGGTCTGGCAGTCAGTACTGCAAACAGCAGGATTTTACAGTGGGTTTAGGACTGTGGTTCCAATCTCTCTGAGTAATTCCCCTCTTTTCAACTGGTGGTGGAGACAAGTATTTTTAAGGAAACTACCATGGAAAAGTTCATGAGGAATAAGTACTAAAAAGTGTGGAGCGAGTTTTAACAGGGTCATATCACTAGAACCATTTCTCCAGGATCTTTATCTATCAGAATGTATTCAGTTAAAATCATGCTCAACTGCTAGACGATAGGCAGTGGAATAGATTTCAAATACTGTAAAAGGTGTTATAAAGTTCTATAAACACTAAGGACATGAAAAAACCCCTAATATTTATCATGTATCGTAATAAAATATTTGGCTGGAAAATAATTTATAAAATACATAGTTATCCAAGTCACTATTGACAGCATGAGCTTTTAGCTTGCATTTGCAATTAACTTAGAATTATATTTATTCATGTGCAGAATTACTGTTATTGTACTTGGAAGCGCAAGCGAGAAATTCAAGGGTCATAAAAAATATGAAATATCTTAAATGGTTTAAGAAACATCTTCATGTTTTATTTTAAATGGAAAAACAGGAATCTCTATATGGCCAGATGTGATTATTAAACACCAAAAGGCCATGCATTTATGCCAACAGGCTGCTTTTGATTCACTTGAACAATGTTTACTTTATGATGTTTGTATTGTAATGTTGTAAATGGTTGTCAGAGTCCATCATTTATCTCCCTCATCTTTTGAATGAGCAGCCTGCAATAGTAAGCATAGATATTTCAAAATTAGAGTCCCATTGCATTTTATATTAATCATTCTGAATATTTTTATTTTGTTATTATTGGCATTTTGGTTACAAAATTTGCTGTATTTAGTCATTTAATTTACCGTAAACCTTGGTAGCATCTGTCTGGGCTATTGAACTTGTATTATTTAGTCTAGAGATTACATTTTATTTATTACATTTATACTACATTTAAAATGTACAGGCCTACTGTGTGTGTGTGTGTGTGTGTGTGTGTGTGTGTGTGTGCACATGCACATATACTCAGTTTAAAGTGAGCCTATAAATATTTACATAAATATCATATACAGTTTGAAGCATAAATTCACACATCAAACATACAAATCATAACGCGTAAATCAGCGTCTGTAGGTATTTCTTTATTTTCTTCTTGTTTGATACATTTCCACTGCACCTTATTTTTTCTTAATGCGCTCCCAAATGTTTTTAACGTAGGGCACATGGGCCAAGCTCCGTGGAAAGGGTAGGTACAGGAAATCTGTGAATAACGAGTGTACGAATCCTGTGGAAACATGATGATCATTTGGCAGACTTTCGTGTGCAGGTCTACTCGCTTGAGCAAAGCGGTCACTTCAAAACAGACTTTGCTTTAGAGTTACCAAAACTATGTATAGCTTAACAGAGACTTTATACACTACCGAGAAATGTCTGGAATTCATGCGTTCGCATGAAAGGAATGTTCTTTTAAAAACAAAGATAAGGCAGTGTATCTGCTGCTTTGCACAGACAGAAAAATGAAGATATACAATGAAAGAAAACTGCTGCACTCACATGTGCTCTTGTCTGCATCTGGATCACACTTGGCTCTCGGTTTTATCTCTCGGCTGTTGAAAGGCCGCACGCGCACAGCCACCTTCACCGAGGAAGACGCCATGATGACTGATGGTCAACCTACCTCGGCACCTGAAAAAAAGGACAACATTTAAAAACAAAACAAAAAAAAAAAAACAGCATTTTAACAGCATTCATGAACCACTCATTGCATGCTGACAAAGTAGTGTACTCTATTCATCAACACTTTAATCCCAAAAATGTTGATTTCTTAAAATCTGAAACGGAAAACATACAAGGAATGAATATAAAAATCTTGGTTTAGGCCTACACAAACATTTCTGCGTGATGACCAAAGCTTTGCTGGTTGGCATGGCCTGCTCATGCTGTTAGATGCACTGTAACTATCGGGCTACAAAATGCATTTATTTCCCTAAAGGCCATTCAAAGCGTAGCCAAGTGTTCAGACTAAACACATAAGCATGTCATTTTAAGTTTTTCTTTTTGGGCCTAGTGAGAACTTGGCAGAATATGAATTCATGTCGAGTCCTTTTCATGGCTGCTGAACAGTCACACAAAGGTATTACATTTATACAGTATCAAATGTTGCTCACTCGAGAGTTTAGTTACTTTTAACGAACACAAAAACTATTTTAGTTGCTGAAATAAAGGCGGAGCAGATAAAACCAACATTGTTAGTATGACATTGGTAAAACAGACCGTTTTGACACCAGTGGTTTAACAGTAAACTACGAGAATACTTTTTGTTACCGGGTTCAGACATTTTGTGGAGTATACAATGTAATCAGAATTGTTTATGTTCAGCATGTGCGTGCTTTCTACTGAATATAAACCAGGCTGATTGTGTTGATTATGTTCTGAGGCACTCTCCAAAATGTAAAATTACATTGGTTGACTGATGTCACATGGACTATTTTACTGATGTCCATGCTCGTTTCTGGACCTGGGAACACTGAGGTGGCATTTATCAAAAATATATTTATGCGTGTTCGAAGATGTTTGGAGCGTCATGAGGGTTAGTCATTTTGGGTGAACTAACCCCTCAAAGAAATCACCAAAACTGGAAAAATCCAAGCATTTAATAATCATAATAATAATTAAAACAAAATGAGAACTGAAAACATTCAAATAAAAGCTAATTTACAATATTAACGAATAATATAATAGTATATGATTAAAGAAAAACAGTTGTACAGTTTAATACATAGTCACTTGATGATGTTTTTTCTTTTAATCAAGTATTCTGATATATGAGTGGAATTAAAAACACATTAAATGGCGATTGTTGCAAATATTATAAGAAGTAAAAAAAAAACGATTTTATCGTCACAGAATGGAAACCCTCTGCATTTTCACATTATTTCCTTATTCCCCTGCACTCCAAGGGTCATCACCTGCTCCCAACCGGATGACAACGATGTGTCTTCTGCATGCGGATGAGAGTCTGGCGGCAGCCAATGAGCCGTGTACGCTTGTCAGCTCAGAGAAATCTCAAAGACGCATACACGATGGAAACTACCTCAGGACATTATTACCACTTTAACTTAAAAACATGGAACACCCACTGTTACTATAAAGATGATAATTACTGCTGCGTGGCATTACAACAGCAACAAGCGCGCGGAACAAGCAAACAACTGAGGAAAACAATGCTTATTCTGCCAAGTCCACCACATAAAGAGCACTCACACATGCTACTGTTATTGTACTATCAAATTAGTCAGTTACACACTGCCGACCAGAGACACTGTATGTTTAAAAATTCATTTACATAGCACTTTATAGAATAATACTGATTACAAAAATAAAAATGTAACCGCTCTACTGAGAAAGATAGTGTCACTGTTCAGCTCAAGTCGTATATAATGCTCTAACAAACAAAATCGGACATGTTGTGTTTAACTTGAGGAGCTAATGTAATTGGCATAAGTTTTATTTCAAGAATGAACAAAGTAGCATATTTGAGTTTGAATAAAAATCGATTAAGTAATCAATCCTCGTGATGCACGATGAGGTATTTTGATACTGATCCGAACTGAACCGAAACTCTGAGCTCTGGGCTAAATAATGACACTAACGTATTCTTTTTTTATTAAAGGGTTAGGAAAGGGTTAACCCTAATGCTATGGAAAGGTGGCTTTCTAAAACCTTCATCCTCTCTCGTGGAATAAGCTGCCAACCTCCACCCGAACTGCTGAGAATTTTAAATCTTTCAAAAAGCAGCTAAGACACACCTACTCCACAAGCACTTAACCACCCCACCCTTAAACCAATGCACTTATTATTACATAAAAATTTTTATATTTTACTCTCCCCATTCCCCTTCTCTCAGCTTGTTTCCTAATGTAGTTGTTTAAATTATGCACAAATTTTGTTGGCTCTTTGCCATATTGGTTTTACTCATTTGTGAGTTGCTTTGGATAAAATTGTCTGCTGCTTTGCGACCGAAAGTATTGGGATATTACACCAACATTGCTAAGCGCATAGATATTAATATGAGCTAGTCCGCATTTGCATATAACAGCTCGCACTCAACTAGGAAGGCTTTCCACAACATTTTAGAGCATTTCTCTGAGAATCTTTGCACATTCATCCAGTAGAGCATTTGTGAGGTCAGGCACTGACGTTGGATGAAAAGGTCCGACTCGCAATCCCAACTCCAATTTATCCCAAAGGTGTTGAGAGTCAGGGGTGGTTTCCGACTAACAGTGGACTTTAAATATATACGATGGCTAGGTTGAACCATGCTGGCTGATACCAAATTACCTATTACTCACTCAATAGCTGATGCTGAATCAAAAGTAAAATAGTGTTTTACTAAAAAAAAAGAAAAGAAGGATGAATCGAATCACGCTCACAGAAAGTGCTAGAGTCACAGTATCTCTTCCGAGGCTTGGTACATTTTCAACTCATGTTTTTAAGTCTCGAGCAAGAAACTGTACAACATTCCCATTATATGATAGGACTGATTATTACATAAAGTGATAGCACACCACATTAAAGGGGTCACGTGATGAAAGTTTTCCTTTCTCATTGGAGTGTTAAAAGATGCAAAGACTAAAGTCTCAAAATCAAAGAGATATTCTTTATAAAAGTTAAGACCGCTAAAATGGCTCATTTAAACAAGCTGCCACGTCTACATCACTGTGTTGAAAGCAGGAGTGTGCATTATTGACAAAAAAATCTATCAATATATCAATTATTATGATAATTAGTCGATATTTTGTGTTATTATTGAGTCATATGACACTTTTAAAACAAATGATTACTCATGTTTTCATACCCTCTGACCAAATTCAAAAATGAAACATCCTCGAGAGCAAGGGTTGCAGCTTGCATATTCTGCGTATAGGAAGTAACGGCTCTGTACATTCTATCTGCATTCGCAGCCTCACGTGTGAAAACAAACAACACAAGGCATCAGCGATTTCCATCTTTAGAGGCCCCTCACACTGCATGATGACAGCAGACCCTTCTCAGTCGCTCCAGCAATGATTGTAACCCAGTGAACCTACAGCATTCATTTTGCATGAATTTTACCAATAGTAATTAGTTTTGGCAATCAACTATTGTGCAATTATTCTGCAAAATTGATACACTGGTCAACTTCTTAAGGGCCTTGCTAAATGCACTGGGGCATAGTCATGCTGGAACAGAAAGGTCATTCCCACACTGTTCCCTTCTTGTCTTGCTAAACCAGTAAGACTTCTCTTAAATGGACGTAAGAGGCCTAGCCTGATCCGCGATGAACATCCCATACCATTATCCCTCCTCCTTCACACTCGTCCTTCCACAGAAAAGGTTACTTCTGCTCCAGCAACCCCTGCTTGCCTTCACTTCATCCAACGCTTGGCATTGTGCTTGCTGATGCAGGGGGACGCCAATGGAAACCCATTCTATGAAGCTCCAGCCACACAGATTTCATATTGAAAACTTGAAATCAACAGAGAGTTAATAACTTAAGGATTTGAACTTGCAAAATACAAAGTGCATGGCTAGGTGCTTCATTTCGGGTCTGAATGTAACGCCATGATTCAATTATGAAGAGGTGTTTCTAATTTTGTCCATAGCTGTATGTCTAAATGCATTTTAGGTTTTGGAATGGAACAAATGATCTGATTAAATTACAATAATATAAAAAAGCATTAATATTGTGCGCCATACAACGTATCTTTAACCACACTTGTTCTCTGTTGGACTTCACTGCACATGCATGTTAGCCATTGTAAACACATTCCAGTGTATTTCAGGCATCAGCAGCTTGGTATGAAGGGACAGTATGGGCTAGTCAGCAATGCCCCCTGAGGGGTTTTGTGTGCGTATATGTGTGTGTGAGTATCTCCATTTGTACATGTACAAGTTTGGAGTACGTATTTGTTGATACTGTACTTTTGGTTAAAGGACGTTTACACAAAACAGCAAGATTAGAGGAAATGACTTTTAGTGCGTCAACCTGTAGAGACTGTGATTTCTGGATCTCACAGATATCCAGCACTCAAATATTTGAATCACAATTAAGTTACAGGAACAGAGCTACACCCTTTAGCTCAGACAACACAAACACACACTCTGCCACGGTGACACAGCCCGCATTACACTCATAGTCTACATTACACACATATTACTGGCTTATGCAACTGCAGCAGGTGACTGGGCGTCTCTGTCAGCCATGCAGTACATCTAAAGTTTCCCTCTCCTGACTCACACGCTGAAATGAGATTACACACTGCAGATTGTGCCATACTTTTATTAGTCTGCTTATATAAATATTAAGTATCCAGCGATGAACCTACCATTATCGATACTGTTATCCCTCTCTAAACAAATGTGTTTTTTGGGCTAATGGCATATATAAAATTTGTATTAAATGTATTAAAGGTTAAATGAAAATGCTGCCGATAATCACTTACCCTGATGTTTTACCAAACCTGTAAAACAAAAATGTTTTGTTCATCTTCAGAACACAATTTAATAATTTAACACAATTTTAAGAAATCCGGGAGGCTTGTAACTCTCATTGACTGCCAAGTTATGATCCCTGTCAAGGTCCGGAAAAGTATGAAAGACATTGTCTAGTGGTTCAACTGTAATGCTATGAAGCTAAGAGAATACATTTTGTACGCAAATAAAATTTTGGAGGCCTATTTTGGAAGACATCCACTGAACGCAAACAGCTTATATTGTTCTGTGTCAGTCTCAACACAAGGATTCAGTTTACATTCAAATCAAAGCGTAAATACACATAAAAAAGGATCTGAGTGTTACAGCTGACACAGAACAGTGTATGCTGTTTGCGTTTAGTGGATCCAAAATGGTGCTACGGTGTTGAGGAGTAGATAAATTGTTGAATAAATGTAAAATGTGTACAAAAAGTTCTCATCGCTTCATAAAATGCAGATTGAACCACTGATGGCAGATGGACTATTCTGACAATGTCTTTCATACTTTTCTGAACTTTGACAGTGTTCATTACTTGGCAGTCAAATGGGACAGTTACAAGCCTCCTGGTTATCATCTAAAATATCATAAATTGTGTTCCAAAAATGAACAAAGCTTTTGGAGCAACATGAGAGTAGTGATTAATGGGGTTATCGAACTTAATTCATGTTGGTATAAGGTCCCATTGATTGTAATTCTGGAGGTTTTAAAATATTACCAAGCAGTAAAGCAGTTTTGTAAAGCAGTTTACAAGCTACTTTAAACTTTCAATCCTTTAAAGGAGGCTTTTTCTTAATTATGATATAATGACAGCTTTACTTTATTTTCAATGAAATAATTTACATACATGTTCTTTGCATGATGAAATATACTACATCACAGTTTCTAATAACATAAGGGATAAGGGACATGAGATAAAGTGAGCCTTATTTGTTTGGTCATAAGATTTCAACATGTCTGCCCCCAGTAAAAGTGACCTACTCTAATATGGTCAGTAAAGCGTTTTGTAATGACAGCAGCAGAAATGTGACCCTGGACCACAAAAACAGTCATGGGTACATTTATAGCAATTGTCAACAATAAAAAAAAAAAAAAAAAAAAATCTTTAGGATATTAAGTAAAGATCATGTTCCATTATGATATTTTGTAAACATACTACCATAAATATCAAAGTTAATTTATGATTTGTAATACTGCTAGACGTTTAAATGTGATTTTATGAATATTTAGATTATTTTTACACCTCCAGATGATTAATAAATCTTAGTTTCACAAAACTGACCTCTATTACTAGTTTAGGGGTCCAGGGCTACAAATGGCCTTGCCTGGTGAATGAATATTCGTTGCTTTCAAAAACTCAAGTTATTGTTTTGTTGTCAAGTCAATCCCCGAAAAAGGGACCC
Organism: Puntigrus tetrazona; assembly: GCF_018831695.1. Classification (NCBI taxonomy): domain Eukaryota; kingdom Metazoa; phylum Chordata; class Actinopteri; order Cypriniformes; family Cyprinidae; genus Puntigrus; species Puntigrus tetrazona. The sequence continues at coordinate 64,116 of NW_025048321.1, read as the reverse complement.
TTTATCTTAAAAACACTGTGTAAATAAAGGGCTTCCTGCTACCAGGACTCTGCACAATCTTTCACAATCACTTTCTCTTTCCCCTTTAACACAGTGTTTCAGTAACTTTTGGAACTTTAATGTGGTCACATTTTAGTAATAAGGAGTGGAATCTGGAGCACAGCACACTGCACAGCTGCTCACACAAACAGCCGCTCAGAGCTCAATACCGATAAAGAGAAACGCTGATCTAAGAGCAATTCCTCCTCGGTCAATTCTGAACTTTGTTTTTAATCCATTCGAAGGGGTCATCATCCAATCACCCTTATCTTACTTAAAACACATGCTGCACAGAAAGAAAGTGAACGGAGACTAGAAATGGCATGCTCTAAAAAGGACGTAAAAGTCATAAAGCTTTTCCTGAAGTGTTCGTGTAAGAAGCAGATCTCGGTTGCAGATCTAAAATTTACTTCCATTTAAACGTGTATTAAAACGTACTTCATGAAGATGCACTGCACCATGTGTTCCCTCGATTATGCACTCCCTCATTTTCATGTCACTCGACCTTTGTGACACAACTGATTTGAATGTGGACGTTTGAATGAGGTTTAACAGATACAGTAGAGAGAAAGATTTTCAGAGCATGCTGATTTTGTTTGCCCCTCACATTTCAGGTATTTAGCATTAAAGATCTTCCTTTGTCAGTGTTGAGAGTGAATAAATGATTTATTTGTTAGGGTGAACTATTACTCTAAGCAGGGCTGCAATCTGTAGGTTTTGCCTCTTTGTCACCATCTCTGTTTAAAACCTGCAATTGCTGTTATTTAAGGAACGCTCTTCTTCGTGCAAGTTGTGCACGGCTCCAGAACAGATGAATCTAATGTTTCAAAGAGTATGTGTAGCTGTCAGTCACAGCACTCATGTGGAATCACAGATTCTAGCCCACGTCTTGAAATTTATGACCCAAATAAGAAATTTCATTTGTCATCTGAACGAATAAGTAACAAGCCAGTTTGTTCTGACCAACCGAGGAAAAAAATATTAGGCCTACGATAAATCACGTTACCAACGGCGATTGGTTAGCTCCCATCACATGGAGGTCTTTCCTAAAGAGCTAAATCAAGTGTGTAAATTAGAGAGACGTGCAAAATGTAAAAGTTGTAGGTCATCAGGAACAAGTCTGAAAACAACCGGGGCAGTGATCTGCGGCTCTACGTTAACTGGTGCTTCATTTGAAAAAAGGTGATGGAGATGTACTGCTAATCAAAGAACCGGCTTCACTGACGAGATGCACGTGAATATATCGATTGATATGTATCGGCCACAACTCTAAATCTGATGAACATTTAAAACAGGAATAGAATTCAATTTCAGTCACGTGTGTTTCTAAACGCATGATCCTTTCTGGATTAGTATCTGTGGGAAACAACCCGCCACATGCAGCATCATCTCCATGTTTACAGACGTATGCCGCATGCTTCCTTCCACAACCACCCAAATTAAAAAAACATTATTAGAAAGATACTGTTGTTAATCTGGCTAAGGTAAGGAGACCGTTTTCAATACTGTTTTATGCATTTGTTGCTCAATTTTTTTATTTCACAGTGTTAAGATATTATTTCTTATCTTGCCTAATAGTTTCATTAATTAGTAACAATCCTAGTAATATAGAAGTATTATTTGTATTATATATATTTTTTATTATTTTATTATTTATTATTATCATCATCATTAACAGGTGCAGCAAAACAAAATCGTAATAATAATAATTTTCATATTTCTTCCTAAATCATGCACCTCTAAGCTTGTTCCTGAACATTTCCTCTAAACCATGTGCACGCAAGGACTAAACTATGCCACGTTACAGACTGAACAACTCATATAATTAACTTTCGGACAATTTCTGTTTGAACACGAGCCTCGAGACTCAAAGAACGAAACACAGAGAGATGGGACGGCTAAAATGAGAAAGGCAGAGACAGCATACCTTTTGGAGCCTGAGGAATGTTGGTCTGTCATTAAGTGTGTGTGTGTGTGTGTGTGTGTGTGTCCTGTAATAAAGTCCCTAAAGACAAGCAGCTGCAGTGCAGAATACAGGCATGCAAACGCAGTTTTCAATTAAAGTGCCAGAGACAGGGCTGAGAGCTCAAATAAATCATCTAGCAAACCAGACATAACAAATTGCAGATAATAAAGAGAGAGAGACATGTACAAATATATTAAAGGTAAAATAAAGCGTGTCAATACACTTGAACCGGAACTGAGATAAACTATTATTTCCCTCTTGTAACCTGAGCGATGTCATGGCCATCATGAAAACAACTCTTCTGTACAGAAAGTACTGTGGTGGAAAGAAACATGGGACAGAAATATCATGATATACCAGATTACTCTATTTATACGGTACTTATAAGGAATAGCATGAAAAATTATGGCATTGCTATAATATCATGCCCCAAACACAATGATAATACCACTTTCTGTATTCTGTCAAATCAAGCAGTGCTGGTAGTCAACAGCACGAATCAAACTAACTTAATGTTTCCCAAACACCTGAAGCAGGTTAACTTCTGAATTCAGGAAGCCACGTATCATCTGATCAGAGACAATTGTCTTATATGGCTCCAATATAATGTCAAATACAAACAAGATATTTCATATGACCCCCTAAAATGATTAAACACCCTGGTAGGATATTAAAATGAATCAAAAGCTTGAGCAAGAAGAGAAATCCAATAGGAATTTCATCTTATCCAGAAAGATCTTTATCTAAAATGAGTCATGTGTACATTCCTTCACAGTTTTTGACAAAGTGAAACTGGCTGAAAATCGAGCGGTGTTCCCAACCAGCTAAAGTGGCACTGGACAGTCACAAAAGGTTTCTAAATATACAAGTTTCTGTATATATTTGGCAACAACAGAAGTCAAATGAATTGTCAGAATACCTCAAAGGGATGCTGATTGCTTGACAAGCTAGTTTAGAATAAATCCCAAAGGAATCTTGCTGGATAAAAAAATATTTTACTGGATCAATTTCGAAACAGACAAATTAAATGAATAAGATTATGACTGTACGAATCTGTACAAGTGATCCCCATTACGATTCGTTCTACATTAGCATAATAATTCCCCTGTCATTGCTTTAAGATGTTTTGATAACCAACGTGATGCTGTGGTTCGCAGTGATTGTGTAAATTACGTGGGGTCTGTTGCACTTACTAGTTCTTGATAATGGTTTATTCCAGCCACCAAAGTCGTACAATTAAATCCAGTGGGAGTTTTGGAAGAAAACGGGTTTATTTTAAATCCGGTTCCTGTGTTCTTTTCCCTGATTAAACAGCGGCTCGTGTTTCTCCACCTGCTGGATCACACGACGACCAACGGCAGGAAAAGTTGGGTGGAAGTTTTTCCGTTCACTGGAATTCGCACGAACAAAACCCGAATACAACAAAAACGAGCAGAAAGTTCATTCTTCGTTTCTCTCCACGGCGCTGAAAGGTTGTTTGTCGCACTCTCGCACACATAAACGTGATCCGCATGCGTCCATTTAACTTGCGGCTACCCCAAATCTCCGCACTTCAAACTGAAAAAAGCTTTAAAAACAGGAGACGCGCTCTCGTCGAACAAAACTAACACTATTGTGAATGGTAGCCACGATATTTTACACTCCTCAGAATACTGGCAGCTCTTACTAAATGGAAGAAGGTTATTAAACAGTCGCCGGTACGTGAAAGTTTTGAGCCGTGCCGTCACTCTTCCCAAAGACCAGAGCGTGACGTGAGCAGACTTACAGAGCAGTTAAAAGTCCTGTCTGTCCGCTACACTTTTCTTGCTTTGTAAATAAATAAAGATTTACTTTTTGATTATTTTATTATAAATGTTTAAAAGATAATTTCATTTTAGTAATTTGTAGGAAATGCCATTGAATTTACCGAATTTCTAAATATTTATAATTATTATCATTATTATTATTATTAACAACAACAACAACAACAACAACAACAAACATTATATTTTTCATATTTCAGTGATATATTTTTATTTCAGAAACTATTTCAGTGTATTCAGAATACAATTCAGCGTGTATATATATATATATATATATATATATATATATATATATATATATATATATATATATATATATACACTGAATTGTATTATTTATTTAATATATGAAAAAGTGTATTCAGAAATACAATTCAGCGCGTGTGTTTGTGTGTGTGTGTGTGTGTGTATATATATATATATATATATATATATATATATATATATATATATATATATATATATATATATATATATATATATATATATATATATACTGAATTGTATTTCTGAATACACTTTTTTCATATATTAAATATGTAGACCACCAGATGCTGTTTCTAAACTTTGACGAGCGGTCATGACAGTGGCGGGAAACATCTAACAAACTGTGAGAAGTGCTCTTTAAGATTGTGTTACCATGCATTTTTAAGTAACACTTTTTTTATACCATTTATGCCTAAATACATTCAGTCTCTTGTTAATATACGAACTAACCTATTTTACTGTTAAAATTTTGCCAGATAATAAGTAAATAAGTTGAGTACTTAAATACTCAGCTATATGGCTAGAAGAAATGTGGACCGCAAACTATCCGTCATCACAGACCGAAACGGACCATTTTGACCTGTTTCCGCCTTTCGCAAAGTAAGAGTTTCTGTCCGTATGTTAAAAATTAAAGCGTGTTTCACACATGTATATGTTTCTCTGTGGTTTACGGTCATTTAAGGGTATAGTGATGTCGTTGTGCCATCTACAGGCGATCAAAGGAAGTGACTCGTTCCAGTGAGGAGGCCGTGTTACCGGTGCAGCCTCCGTATGGAGAGACTTTCTGGAAGACAGCTGCGCCAGTATCATGGTAAAATTATTCATTTAATAACCCTGTCCATATGCAATTAGTTCTGAAATGACTTCATGGCGCTTTGAAGCTGACTGTTTGTATGTTTGTTGGCAGCGAGGACTTCACTTACGAACCCTTATTTTCTTCAGCCCTCTACTCCAGTTCACCTGTTGGCATAGTGAGTCACTAAATGTTAACTTTCTATTTTTTTTATTTATTTGTAACTAATTTACTTACATTCAGAAGTCTAGAGATGGGGAATGGTATACACGGGCCTGCCATTAGTCCGGTAAAACTGTATTTACAGAAATAATTTCACATTTAAAGAGTGTTTTCTTAAGATTGCAACATTGCACCTCTAATCAACTCATAGATCAGACGCATTCATTAATTAATCATTATTCAAATGATCAAGTCTTTGGATACTTTTTTGACATGTTAAACTATACATATTCACACCTTTTCATATTTATAATGCAGGCATTCCCAAACATTTTTTGTCGACCAAAACATAAAAATATTGTTGTGTAGCTTTCTCATTGTATTTTTATATTAATATTATCCTCTTTAAATAATAAACATAAAGATTATACTACGTAAATTGTGTTATGTGACAGATTACGTTATTAAATATAGCTAGTATCTAGTATTCTAGAATTGTATTTTTAAATTCTTTGTCACATCAGCTTCTGTCAACTCCATTTTTCAGGTGAGCAGACAAAAAAGAGTGAGTTCGGGCCTGACTCATGAGAATCTGCCGCATCCTTCGCAGCTGATGTGCAGAATGAGAAGATATCAAAGACTGCAGAAACACACTCCAAGAGTTCTGCAACATATAGGAGAACTCAGGATGAAACAGCGCCATATAAATGAGTGAGAGAGAGAAAGGATCGAGAGAGGAAAGGCATGTCATAAATGATGAAATATGAATTAAATGTAATGTTACAGGCTGAAGGGGGACAGATGGTGGGGTGCCACAGCTGTGCCCAGGCCAGAGGACGGCCACGGCTCACAGAAACTACCTGAGGGTGGAGATGAGCAGCTTCTCTGTCCTGCAGCTGGTGTTAGCATCGGCGCTATGCTAATGGACAATCCTGATGTGGCCGTGACAATGCCTTATGAAACTGCTTCCTCGCCGACTCTTCTGGTAGCATTTCATTAATGAAAGGAAGAACTCTTGAGCTTAATCTGAAATTTTATTTTGTGTTTGTGTGTGTGTGTGTTTTTTCCCCGTGTACAGTTCTCATTTACAGAATACGAGCAGTTTCGTGACCTTGCTCCAGGAGGGAACCCCATGATGGCGTTTGTTTCGGGAACAGCCCATAGATCGCTCTTAATGGCCGATGATGTTTGTGTGCGGTGAATTCTGGGACATCTCATGGGGTCAACGATGATCAGATGTCACTTTTTGCTAGTTTACGCTGTTTGAGCCATGATTCTACATGTTTTTTCTCTTAATATCCACTGTTAAGTCTAAATGAAATTTTATATGTATGGTTGTAAATGTTTTAGTGTTTAGTTCAGCATTCTTGTCAGACAAAACATTTCAAGTGTGATGCTTGGCCTATCAATCTTAAAAAAAAGAAAAGAAACTCAGGACCAGACCACAGTTCTATTCTGCTTAGTTGTTAGCAAATTAAATGTATATTAATGGAAATACACGTTAACTGCATTTATGATTGTCTGTATGAATTTTAATCGAACAAGTAAAATAAACTGCAAATAATAAAATAAAAACAAGATCAATTTATTGTTTGCACTTCTAGGTTACCTTGTTATAATTTTGTACTTACACTTAATACTACATGCAGTACAACCTCAGTACTCTTTTAAAAGTACTAATGAATAGGAATATTTGATTTAATTTTATTTTAGAGCATAGGTAGCCTATGATTACCTAAGATACTAAGCTCCTGTGTAATAATTACACGGGTTAGGTTAGGTTCAGGGGTAGGTCTTTTTAGTTATGTTATTGCCCAGAAAGCAAATTGATTGAATTCACTATCTTTGATTTCGGGTTGTTGTTGTGGCCCACATATTCTTCTTCTTATTATATAACAAGCAGGCTAGATACGTGGAGTTTTAGGCCCACTGAACAACAAAGCGCTCAGTCTTTTTCATCATGTGCATTCAGGACTACAATAAAGCTAATTGAATTTCACAACTTCTTCAGAATATCCGCGTTATAACCTTCACCGGAGTTTCGTTTGGGATTTTGATTGGTTAGAACTTCATACAGCATTTCCATCGATCTTTTTTTTCCCCCATCCCCCTGCTCTTTCTGAAGAAAGTCGAGAAACCGAAAGTTAACGGAAATATTAGCGCTATTTTCGCGCGTCCCGTCACGTCAACGTTTAGTCGGTAATGAAGAACCGCGACAGCCCCGCTTCCGCCTGGAAGGTGAAGGTGGAGGCGCTGAAGAGGTTTCTCGTGTGCGCTGTCGCCTGCACCTGTGCGGCCGTGATGTATATACAGTGGACCTACATCTGGATGCTCAGGTCTGAAATGGCTGAAATAACTCGTCGGTTCGGGCCTCTGGACACAGCCATGAAGGAAGGTGGGATATGCTGCGATTCCGCCTTGTGCTACGGGGTGGGTGAGTGCTTCTGTGCTGTTTTTACTGCGTAACGTCTCTTACTTCACCATCAAACCTTACTAATGCACGTGTATCCTGATTATTCTAAAGTACAGCGGTGTTACTACTATGCATATTTAAGCACGTTGAAGAGCCAACGCTACGATTTATGAACAGTAAAATTAAAAATAGTAATAATAATATAAGTGGTGCCATGGTACTAATTGTGCAACTGATTTCACTTCCTCATCTGTGGAGAACTGGTGACTGCTTTCAGCCTACAATGCATAAAGTAAATAGTCAGAAAGTACTGTTTTACCAGTCATCTTTAATGTTCCAGAAATGGTATTTTTATTCAAATGTTTGACACTGTTAATCAAAGTGAATTTAGTGAGCGTTCTGCAGCAACATTTGAAAGACTCATCATCTTGGGATCACACATCTAATCCTCAAAATCATGACTTTCAGGGCAAGTAAATAATGCTAAAGCCAAGAATTCTTATCATAATCACGCGTGGCAAGTGGGATATCAGATATATCGGTTTTAACAGGACGGGAGAGCAGTGAAGAAAACCGGGCGACACACATGAAATAAATACAGCTTCATTAGGAGAATGTTTGTGCTGACAAAAATATGTTTTGTGTGCAAAGGTTTGAAACCAAATATTTAGTATAGTTATAAATAGTGTAAGCTCTCATGTAATTTGGCACATTGTAGTGCAGTTTTGACAAAGGTATGCGCACGGCCTCCGTCAGAGGGGTTGGGCTTTTCCAGTAACGTCTCTGAGGACGATGAGCAAAAATTGTGTTTTTTGCTTTGTTGCAACAGCTTGGGAAGAGTCCAGCAGGGCTCTATTTCTGAACGACAGTGTTTTCGCAGGATTTACTGGCATTGCCAAACCCGTCACTGCGTGAACGTCTGCACACTTTCGGTCGAACAGTGCGGTATTTCTGACAGTTTTGTTTTACATAACAGCTGCGTTGGTTTGCCAGCCGATGTCTAATGACGCAAAGAGACATCGGCGAGCTTTAGTGTGTGATGATTTCTAATTTCCCATAGGCTACATCTTGTTATAAGGTGAGCTGCTATCACGAGAGACGGACACGCGCTGAGGGCAGAGACAAGAGAGATGTGTCAAAACAAAGGAAACAGAGAAAGAGACGAGAAAGTGAGAAACTTCTCTCATTCTCTGCCTTACACACAAACACACATTTATTTGAATATCTCACGTAAATTGTCTTTTCTTTTAGCAGAGCAGCACACGTTTCTCCATCTGGTTCCCGTGTCTTCGCAGTCATACAGTGAGTGTAACACCCACGATGTCCAATGATAAAGGGAATAGTTTGGAAAGGAAAATGAAATGCTGCCTCAAACCTTTCTAAACTCGTTCCTTCTTCTGTGGAGCACAAAAGAAGTGACCAGTTTTGGTGTCCATTGTTAAATACTTCTCCAAACATGTTCCACAGAAGAAAGTCATATGGTTTTAGAACGGCATGACGGGTAAAATTCCACGATAGATAGACAGACAAACATAAATACAGTTGCAGTCCAAATTATTCAACCCCCATTATTTTACACATGTATTTTATATGTTCGTAAGTATGCATACACATGTATTTTCTGAAGAACTGCATCCACAACAGTTTATTGGCATAGTAAATGTGATAATATAAGTATATAATATTTTTGAGTTTGACTTTAACAAGACTCTCTGACATTTGTGGGTTGAACAATTTGTACATGAATGTTTAGTCATTTATTTTTATATATATCTTAAAAGGAACACTCCACCATTAAATAGAGTTAAACAGTTGCGTCTAATCAGATTCAGTGATCTATGCTGAGCTGCAGCTAAAATTGCTACCGCCATCTCCGGAGATCAGCTGAATGGATTTGAAAACGGTATAACTCAACTGTTTAACTCTAGGGGAGTTGGGAACAATAGTGAATTGTTCCTTTAAATTTAATCTAAAATAAAATATTGTTGATGGGAGCAGAGTGTCTCTCATAAGTTGAGAATATGAAAAAAATAATTGCGGCTGTATATAGACAGACAGACAGATGTTGTGTGTCTCATTTGTTCTCTGTGTTTTTCTCAGATGATCATGACACCACTGTTCTGTCTTGGGCCATAGGGCAGAGCAGAGGGGGGGCTTCAGGTTTGGGGGATACCGTAACAGTGGAGACTGAGGGTACCTACTTCATTTACAGTCAGGTCGGTCTTGATGTGCAAGCATGTTTCAGCTTTATACATGTTTGCTGGAAATAAATCAATTGGTTAACATGCCACAGTTCCCATTGCGCAGTATGACTCTTAACTGATCTGTGTTTTATCTCAAGAACAGCATTTCTTACATTAGTGCCGTCTGCTGGTCTGTAAAAAACTACAGCCATAGAGCTTGGCTAGATATTTAATATTTTATCAGCTGAAAATGTTCTTTGATGGTGGAACATTTTATAGTGTAATTCAGCAGCAATATGTAATTCGGCTTTTATGTAACGTAAGCTTTTATAAAAAACGGTCACCCACTCACTTAAACACTTTAAAAAAAAAAAACCTTAAGGACAAAATTACCACTGACTCTCCCACATATTTGACTTTATTATTAGTCCAAGAATAAAAACAAATTCACAAAAAGATGCAACCTAAATAATAAAATATATATATAAGCTACTACAGTGTATTGTGCCTAAGATCTGATGATATTGTTTTTAAGATATTTGAAAACATTTTAACATGTGTGCAGCAGCACTCGTTCACTCATGCAAGCCTCACTCACTCCTAAAAGCAAAATGGATATATCTGCATCATTTCTGGCATTTACAGGTGAGGAATATAACTGTCACATGTCCATTATCCACTGAGGAAAACACAGCTTCTCAGAAGTATTATTACAGCACAAATATATCCACTGTTTTCCATGGTGGATCGATTTGATCCAAGATCAACATAACATTAAGGGCTGCTTAAGAATGGAAGTCTGCACATCAAATTATCCTAAATCACTGAAATTGTCGTTTTGAAACTGCTTTAGCCCCAATTGATGTATTAGATTACTTCAAGTAAGATTTTGGACTTTAATCCTGCTTTTCTTAGCATCTTTTATGAAATAGGTCCCCAGGGGTAACCAACTTAATTTATATGAACCTTAATTTATTTCAGATGTAGGTGACTTTTTTTCTTCAGTAGAAGCGTACAGAGGTTTTTAGCTGAAAGCGTAGTCCTTGGTGATTTATAAAATGTAGTCCATGGCTATCATCCCTTTGAGAGTCATAAAACCATATGCAGGCAACAAAAAATAATTACTCATGGTATATATTTAATTCTCATGAAATGAAAATGAGAATGAAAATTATTTACAACATGTGGACTTTTTATGTGTATTTTATGAATCACCAAGGATCACGGTTTCAGATAAAAATGTCTTTATAAGGTTCATTTATTTCAAATGCATTTTCAAATATTGTCCCCAAATAATGTCATTGTTACTCACCACAGGTGCTGTATAAAGACACCACCTGGGTAATGGGTCATGTGATCACGAAGAGGGACAAAGGGCGGAAACTAAGCTCATGAAGTGTTTAAAAAGCATGCCCAGGAACGTCAGCCAACCACTCAACACTTGCTACACAGCTGGTGAGATATCAAGACAATAATGTTAAAAAAATGTCAAAATAATAAATTGATTACCAACTAATATATAATATATTATATAATATAACTTTTATACCGGAAAGATGGAATTAGACCTCATGAAGTTATGAAAAAAACATTGATGTAAAACTTTACCTTTAATATGAAACAAAATGAAACAATCATTTTGGATCTGGCTTTATCGTATGTTCAGATTTTTGGAAAAGTATACAAATTAGTACATATTTAGTACATTTGCTTACTTCATTTTTTGAGAAAAAATTATTAATAAATGAATACCAAAATTCTAGTAGTTTTAACTCTCTTGACCTGTGGTGTCTTGTCTTAAGCTTTAAAATAAAAGTGTTTTCTGTGCAAGAACATTCCACAGAGATGATGAGTTTTAGTTATGAGTTTAGAGGTTTAGTTACCTGATAAGATCATATCTCTTTGTGGACTGTACCATCTTCAGCAGACGATTTTTGATCATACAAAAATCTGGAAAATTTTGCAACATTTGCTAAATATTTATAGTATAATCTAAATATCTGGCTGATTATTAAGTATGTGTTTCTCTCATAGGAATTTACTTCCTGGAGTCTGGATCCACTCTTCAGCTCTCTGTTCCCCGCAAATCTGCAGAGCTCATCCTGACAGCTCACGCCACCTTCATGGGCCTCTTCAGCATATGACACAAACATGTGTTAGTTAGTTCTCTACACAAGAGTTTCGTACTTTCATGCGCAATAACAGTAAATGCTTTTATGTGGAGAGTGATTGATACCCAGTGTACAGTTCATACACTGGCATGTTGGAAAGGGTACTTAAATGTACAAAATATGATACTACTATGTTTGGACATGGCATTATAGAAATAAGGTTTGCTTCCATTTTTAAATATACTGTGGGCAATGTAAATATGTTATATAGATATGGTATTCGGTACCATAGCATACATACACTGATTAACCACTGACAGATGAGTAACATTGATCATATTGTTATAATGAGGGTGTCATATATCAGGCATCAAGTGAACAGTCAGTTGTTCATGTGTTGGAAGCCAGAAAAAGGAACAAGAGGAAAGATCTGAGTCACTTTGACAAGGGTCAAATGGTGATGGCTAGCCGACTAGGTCAGAGCATCTTCAAAACAGCAAATCTTGTGAGGTGTCCCAGTATGCAATGGTTAATACCTACCAAAAGTGGTGCACATAAGAAGAATCTGTGATCTGATATCATGGGCATCCATGGGCTAGTGCAGGAGAGGCACTGTAGCTCAGATAAAAACTTAATGTTGGCCATAAAGAAAACTGTCTGATGACAGAGTGCATCACATTATGGAAACATCTACAGTCTGCCAAGTGAGTGTCAGAACTGGACCATGGAGCCAGGTCTGATGAACCGTGTTTTCTTTTAGATCATGTGGATGGCCAGATGCGTGTGTCATTTACCTGGGGAAAGGATAGCAGCAGGATGCACTACAGGAAAAAGGCAGACAGATGGAGGCAGTGTTTTGGAAACATTGGGTGCTGACCAGCCCTAAAATGACACTGGCCACCCCATTGACCCCCCCAACCACAAAAAAAAGTCTGCAGCCAGCGCTACAGATAGTAGGTGTGTTTGTGTTGAAGCGGTGCTGCAGTGACTGATCGTTGACTGATGAGTTGTTATGAGAAAAAAATTGTGACAGAATGATCAACTAATCAAAGTTTGACGAGGTTAGAGAGGCAGTATAAAATGTGCACATGACAATGAGTCAAAATCAGAAACTGAGCGCTGTAGCTGGTCCCAATACCTGGTCGAGTAGCGAACATGGCGACATCCGTGGTGTCTATTGTAACATCCAAGGTTACAATAATAGCCGGAGACGTTCTCTTTAAAGTTTTCACAAAACATCACAGAGATATTTCTCTGTTATGGGAACGATATTCAATCCTGCCGTGGGAGAGTCTACGAGCAGCCTGCACAAACCATTCACCAGCAGCTTGCAGCTGATAGGTGGAGACAAGCTAATAAGCGTTTAAACCTACGTTTACAAAATGTGCATATCTGGACAGTAATAATGTGGGAATAATGAGGAAGAGTACAAGGGATGCATCTCCTCGCTCCCTTAAGAAAACTCACCACCAGTGTGAGCAATCATTTGCCTGTCCAGCAGGGAATGAAAAGAAGCAATAGTAGCCAAATATACCTTTAGTGTTGATGGTAGAGATCCCTTATTCCGTCTGTATTGTAGAAAACACAGAACATCTGACACAGAGCAAGCAGCTGGGTTGACATGAACATTGCAGCACCATTTCACAAACACTCCCCATTTCAGAGCATACAAACATCTCGTAAAGTGTGCCCACGCGTCAGAGAGCATGTTGTGAACTCAAGAATTCAGGGTGCTCAACTCGTCTGATATCCCTGAAGCAGCCACACATGAAGGCTACATAACTCTGCCCACTCGTCTGAGATAGCAGGTCCTTCCTGATGGGGATTGGCCAGGGTGGCGCCACCAGAAGTTCTGCCAGGTCCGGGAACTGGTTCGGCCAGTTCGGGGCTATGAGTATCACTGAAGCCCCCTGGCTGCTGGCCAGCACGATGTCAGTACATCCCTTCCAGCGGGGAGTGGGACAGGGAGAAGAACAGCTGGCAGTGCATGGTTTTGCTCATGGCAAACAGATCTCCCTCTGCTCTCCTGTAGCGATTCCAAATCAACCTATTATTGGTACACTGTCCCTTCGAAAGCAAACCTCACAAAGCGTCTGTGATGTGGAGCTATCTGAATGTGAAAATACGTGTCTTTTAAGTTCACAGATCCAAACGAGTCCCCAGGGCGAATTTGCACCAGGATCTGCTGCAGCATTAACATCCTGAACGGACGCTTGCAAAGAGTCCCTTGTCTCTTTTGGGTACCACATCTCTCTCTCTCTCCTTTTTCAAGTAGACTGTATATCTCTTGTTTCAGAAAAGGGGCATTTCAAGACAATGTTAGAGACTGCACCATGCAACGGGGTGGTCTGCACCTGAATTAAAGGGTATATCCATGCTCTATCACACCAAGTAGCCAGCGCAGCAACAGTCTCCTTGATGAAAAACATTCAACAGAACCTCCATGAGCTCTTCCTGGAGGTCTGGGGTCCCGTGCTGTCTAGCTGATCAGACTCCAATCAAGCCCAATCTTTTCTCTCGGAGGCTGAGATGGACATAGCGTCATCTCCCTTGACCTGGCCAGTCCAGTCACTTTGACTGGGGTGAGGAAATAGGACTTCAGGAAAGGTTGGAGGGAAGGATTATATAATGGAGAAATATCTCTGTGATGCCTCGTGAAAGCTCGAAAAGGAACGCCCTTTTCAAGGCTCTATTTGCAGACAAAAGAGACTAACTGAGAAAGGACAACCTAAACTGAATTCGCAAACAAGACCAGCAAAGTTTTTATGCGCCATTTCAAAGATTGCAACTATGTGTGCTATGAGTGCCTAACAGCTAGCACTGAGCACAAGTTATTTTTGTTAGCCGTGTTTACTTTTTTGAAAACAAGTAAAGGGACAAGGAATGAGATGCATAGACTTTATTACAAGTGACAGGTGAGTGCTTTATTATTTGATGGGAACTGTATATTGCACATTGTTATGGAGGTGTTTGTGGTGCGTTAATAATACTGTGGTGCACTGTGTGGATATCCAGCATTTGTACAGTTTAGGTGCTTTGGCCGCGTTGTCATTTTAGTGTGCAGTGTGCAGTGATCCGTGTATTGGCGGACTACTTTTACTGACCATGTAGGGACCTTTACTCTGCATTTAACCCTCCCTAATCTAGTCTATTGTTGATGAGCTGTCATTGTTGTTGAGAGTCTGTGTGCGGCATTATGTGTGCATTATATGCATAACAGAGATGTGTAAGATGTAGTTTACAGTTGCTTACTGAAGGCCCTGACTGAAACCCCACGATACGCCACTAAGTTAAACATCTATACATTCTTGTTTACTATTAGTTCAAATAAATATAATGGTACCTGCCGTTGATGCAGAATAATTTTTTCCATTTTGCTCTATAAAAAGAATAGTAATACTGAAGTTTTTGAGTGTAACTTGATTTGCTCCCAGAAATGATTAATAGTATCACCAACAAATATTATAAAAATATTGGATTTAGACATGCAACATGTATTGTGTCAGTGCCACCCTAATATTTTTACTGGACCCTTTCGGCAACCCCATAAAAAAATCCTGGAGGCACCACTGATGCTGACATTCATGTAGATGCTACTTTGACCCACCTACCTAAAGATTGCTGCAGACCATGTACACTCCTACATGGCAACGGTGTTCACTGATGGCATTGGCCTCTTTTAACAGGATAAGGCAGTTCCAAATGACCTCTAGATACCTAGATCTCAGTCTGATTGAGCATTGTGCTAGACCGATAATCTGATATTTGGAGGCCTCACATTGCAACTCGCAGGACTTAAAGAACAATAAGTACAAATCATGACACCCAGATTAACACTTAATGACTACAACTCCATTGATTCTCTGCCGATGCACTGATGAAATTAACAAAAGCTTCAGCAGTTTAAGAGAATCTAACAACAAAAATCTAGAATCTTGGTGAGTCAGACCTTAGTTTAAGCAGTCGTGTCAAAGCAATAACTTAATATGCCAAAAACACTGCAGTAATCAGATGTTTTGTTTCCGGTGAAGACTTGGAGAAACTTATTCATGCTTTTATCACCAGCAGAATGGACTATTGTAATGGACTCCTGTCGGCCTTCCCAAGAAGACCATTAGACAGCTGCAGCTTATCCAGTACACTGCTGCCAGGATTCTGACCCGAACCAGAAAATCTGAGCATATCACACCAGTCCTCAGGTCCTTACACTGGCTTCCAGTAACATTTAGAATTGATTTTAAAGTATTATTACTTGTTTATAAATAACTTAATGGACTAGGACCTCAATAAACTGCAGAAAAGCTTATTGAATATATAAACCTAACAGAGCACTCAGATCATTAGGATCAAGTCGGTTATAAATACCAAGGGTTCACTCAAAACAAAAGGAGTCTGCTTTTTCTATCATGCCATCTGCAATTGGAACCAGCTTCCAGAAGAGATCCGATATGCTAAAACAGAAGCCACATTTAAAGGTGACATATCATGAAATCTGACTTTTTAAGTGCAATAATCGGGTCCCCAGGCAATCTACCAACCCAGGAAACATTTACCCATTATTATTTTTTTTGTTATTATTATAACATTACCGCCACTTCAAGTTTCCGCCCACATTGCAGCCATTGTATTTTCGCAAGCAACAATGGTGTACTAATTTAAACGCCATAGCGAAAGTTTGAGCAAAACTTTGTTTGTGTTTTGGCGAGGTATTTAAAACATACAACTGTTACTGTCTTTGGCTGCACTGAAGAGCACAGAACACTATTTCGAGTCCCAGCATCAGAGGAGACGAGAGCAGTGGTTTTATTGATTTATTTACAAAATGTTATGCTGCTGCCACACAATATAAATATGCAATTTTTTCTGAGCTGTTTACCTTACAGACATAACCAGCAGTTTAACATAAACTTTTGTGTATTTGACAGTTAAAGTGCGGAAAGACATAGAAGAGAAGTTTAGTACTCACATGCTGTGTGACAGCCGCTTTTAGTGCGCTTTCTTCGGATGTGTGCGCTCAGAAAAAAACATATCAGAAGTATAAACTATAATGGTTTAAAACGCATGATTTCAGTGCAATAAACATAATAATCAGAACCAAAACAGATGATTTTTTAGCAGAGTATCTGAGATACCAGCTGTAAAAGCGTAGACCTATTCGGAAAAGGGGGCCAGGTAACATCGCCTAATTTGCATTTAAAAAGACCGGCACGAAAACGGCATTTCTGCTTGTACTTAAAATAGGCATAGAACTAATAAATGATCCGTGGGGTATTTTAAGCTGAATCTTCCCCGACACATTCTGGGGATACATGAGATTTATACATCACGTAAAAAGGAGCATTATAGGTCTCCTTTAAATACAAACTCTAAACTGTTTTAATCCATTTAAAATAATTTTAATCCATTTATATCCATTCTTAGCCTTTATTGTTGTGATTACTGTTAGGATTGTTTTTATTTTAATTATGAAAAGCACTTTGAATTATCATTGTGAATGAAATGTGCTATATAAATAAACTCGCCTTGCCTAAAGCAGGGGTTCTCAGCTTTGGCCCTTGAAATTGGAGCTAAAGTGGACCTCAAGGGCCAGAGATGAGAAGCCCTGACTTAAAGGATCTTCTGCTCATGTCTTGGCACCAGACACCACAGGACATGTTCAGAGTTTCTGTGCATCAGAGATGTTTTGGTGTTGTTTTTGTAAATGCCACAGCATACATATGCAATCTAATCAGTGTTTGCTAATTAAAATTTTCTCAAAACCACTCTAACGTTCTTATAGTGCCATGCTACTTGTCCACGGCTGTTGATATCATTGTCTTGTGACTGTCACCGTTTATGTTACTATGGTTTCTGATGGTTTTCCTCCTCTACACACACACACACACACACACACACACACACACAAATAATAATTCAATTAATGTGAAAAAACATTAACAAAATGCGATCCTGTCTATTTACTCAAATGCTGTGCTTTCTAGTTTTATTTTATTTTATTTTTCTTTGCTTTGTTATTGACTGCTTTCTGACATAACCTTTAGTCCTTTTGACTATTTTTCTGAAAGAGCAAAATTTGCAAGATCATCAGAGACAGAAATGATCACAGACTCATTCAGAAAGATTCATTATGTAATTTAGTCATATAAATTAACATACATCTAATGCAAATTACTATTCTTTTATTTATAGGCAGATAGAGATTCAGTGAACTTGATGAACTCTCAGCCTGCTACTCTAGCCTGGTTGTGTGATTTGCCCTTTGACCTTTTCCCAGCATTGCTCAGATAACCTCCCTGACCTCATATAAAACTGAATGTGCACAGTTATATGCATTTTCTGACAATTGTTCATTAATCAGTAAGATTACATTGTCTGCTGATGGCATGGAAAAATTTTGAACCCACCAAAATACATAAAAAAAAATCAGATGTAGATAAAGTGGCACCAGGGCACATAAAAAAATATCTAGATGGCATTCAAATGCATTAGAAAAAAAAATATCATAAGGCGTAGGATGTAATTAAAGCGAGAAAAAACGTATTTTGACAGTTTGATAGAATAGTAAGGGTCAAAAAGTGAAGAACTGACTTCATCATTAATGAAATAATTCGTTATTCGGTTATTCAACTTGTTAGAGTTAATATTCTTTTCACTTGACACAAGAGTGTTGATGTATAGAACACGTACATAGGTTCTTAGCTTATGGTAAAATTAATTTATAAATAGATTAAAAAATGTGTAAAGAAAACACTAATTATATATGATGTACGCTATTTATAAAAAAAAACTTTTGCCTGATATTTTACTTTTATTTTTGATACATTTTTAAGTCATTTGAATTTTTTTTTAGGTTTTAACCATGCCTTCTTAATTATTGGCTTATTCTGTATTTTAAAGTAGGAAAGTTTTTTCTGAATGTACTGTATGTAAACGTACAAGAAGTACAAAGCAGGAAGCTATATGTCATCAGTAGCATTATGTTTGTGCGTGTGTGTGTGTGTGTGTGGTTCATTGCAGACCAACACAGTGCACACATACAGTAGCTTAGACTTCCTTACCGCTCGTTCCTGCATGCAGAGGTCAGGAAGGCCTTCACTCTGAGGAATAAAACACAAGAGAATGGACAGAATAGGAATGAAATGCTGCCTCTTCCTCCCATTTTGGCGGCTGGCACTCAGGGTGACCTTTATTGTCTGGCAGGGTCAGGTTTGTGGTTGCTGATGTGATTTCCACACACACACACACTTTCTCTGGCATACACCCTGCCCGCCGCTATATCTCCTGACAGGATGACTGTGTTTGTCATTACTCAAAGGAGTTTTGACTAGAGGAAAAGCACCGGTCGGACATTGACCACACAATTCCACTGCAAAGAATCTT
>NW_025048321.1:0-40000 GCF_018831695.1 Puntigrus tetrazona | reverse complement strand
GAGCTCGCCGCGCATCGTCGAGTGGGTGCTGGTGTCCTGCAAATCAACCATGATGGTTGCGCCTGAGGACAACGACACCAGCCCCACTCCAGATCCAGAGCCCAACTCATCCCTTCACCGCATGGTGAGCCCCAGCCTGAGCCCACTGCTGACACGGGGGCGAGTCGGCGCGACCACGGACCCATCGCCAGAGAGAAGCGACAGAGCCGTGGGGCGTAACAGGACCCGAGCCGTATCGTCAGACCAGGTGCGCGAGCCAGCAGCGGAGCTCCCGCGGTGGGAGACAGCCGACTGCGATGAGAGCGCGAGTGGAGCTCCGCCTACTGCACATCGGCTGAGGATGAGCTGATCATCCACCTGGGGCTGCTGGATCTGCAAAGGAGCTGGATGATGTAGACTTGGACTTGGACTTAGACTGGGCACCTCCCTGTATCCTGAGTTCCTGTTCCCGTTCAGCTACCCCGTAAGCCCGCTGGTTCCGCCCAGCCGTCCCATTAGCCCGCTGGTTCCGCCCAGCCGTCCCGTTAGCCCGCTGGTTCCGCCCAGCCGTCCCGTTAGCCCGCTGGTTCCGCCCAGCCGTCCCGTTAGCCCGCTGGTTCCGCCCAGCCGTCCCGTTAGCCCGCTGGTTCCGCCCAGCCGTCCCGTTAGCCCGCTGGTTCCGCCCAGCCGTCCCGTTCCAGTGCCCGCGCCACGTGCGCTCTGTCTCGTTCAGTGCCCGCGCCCGTGCGCTCTGTCCCGTTCAGTGCCCGCGCCACGTGCGCTCTGTCTCGTTCAGTGCCCGCGCCGCGTCGCTCTGTCCCGTTCCAGTGCCCGCGCCACGCGCGCGCTCTGTCCGTTCAGTGCCCGCGCGCCCGCGCGCGCTCTGTCCCGTTCAGTGCCCGCGCCACGTGCGCTCTGTCCCGTTCAGTGCCCGCGCGCGTGCGCTCTGTCTCGTTCAGTGCCCGCGCCACGCGGCGCTCTGTCCCGTTCAGTGCCCGCGCCGCGCGCTCTGTCTCGTTCAGTGCCCGCGCCACGTGCGCTCTGTCCGTTCAGTGCCCGCGCCCGCGGCGCTCTGTCCTGTTCAGTGCCCGGCGCGACGTGCGCTCTGTGTCGTTCAGTGCCCGCGCGCCGCGTGCGCTCTCCTCGTTCAGTGCCCGCGCCCGCGTCGCGCTCTGTCCCGTTCCAGTGCCGCGCCACGCGCGCGCTCTGTCCCGTTCAGTGCCCCGCGCCGCGGCGCTCTGTCTCGTTCAGTGCCGCGCCACGCGCGCTCTGTCCCGTTCAGTGCGCGCGCCACGTGCGCTCTGTCCCGTTTCAGTGCCCGCGCCCGTGCGCTCCGTCCCGTTCCTGTGCCCGCGCCCCGTGCGCTCCGTCCCGTTCCTGTGCCCGCGCCCCGTGCGCTCCGTCCCGTTCCTGTGCCCGCGCCCCGTGCGCTCCTTCCCGTTCCTGTGCCCGCGCCCCGTGCGCTTCCTCCAGTGCGCCTCAAGTTCTCCCACCCTCCCACCCTTGCCATACCATATCGATGGATCCCAGCAGCCCCCGCGCTCATCCTCAGCTCACCATCCGGAGCTCGCCACGGGTCTGCCGGTCTCCATCGCCGTCGAGGGTGGACGATCCCTCGCCTCACCGTCCTGCCTCCGAGACCCAGACTCCTCCTCGGCCCGTAGACCCGTCGGCTCCCCCTGGGCTCCTAGCTCCCTCCTCTACACCGTGGTCCGTCAGT
The DNA here is from genome assembly GCF_018831695.1 of Puntigrus tetrazona. Taxonomy (NCBI): domain Eukaryota; kingdom Metazoa; phylum Chordata; class Actinopteri; order Cypriniformes; family Cyprinidae; genus Puntigrus; species Puntigrus tetrazona. Next base: position 38,301 of record NW_025048321.1, on the reverse strand, counting down.
CCACCAGCTCCACCAGGCTCCATCGTCCCTCCGGCTCCGCCTTGGTCTGTCGTCGACCATCCGTCGCCTCTGGATTCCTCTCCTCCGGCTTTGCCTCGTCCCTCCATCCCACCGGCTCTGTCAGGCTCCTCCTTCCCTCCGGCTTCACCTCAGTCCTCAGTCGCTCTGGCTCCGGCGCGTCCTTCCCGTCCCCGTCTCCGTGTCAGTCGCCGAAGCCTGCGGCGTCGCCTTGGACCTCCAGCGCCTCGACGTCACCCTGGCTCTTCGGCTCTCCGTCTCCACCTCGGTCTCCTCCTCCACCTGCTCCGCCACCGTCGGTCGGCCCCATGGAGTCGATGGCTGCTCCTCCTCCATGGCTCCTCCCTCCGTCGGCTCCACCTTGGACCACCATAGCTGGGCTCTGGATCTCCTCCTGCTCCGGACTCCTCCTGTCTCCTTCCTGGCTCCTCCTCCGTCGGCCCCACCGTGGACCACCATAGCTGGGCTCTGGATCTCCTCCTGCTCCGGACTCCTCCTGTCTCCTCCCTGGCTCCTCCCTCCGTCTACACCTCCTTGGACCCTTCTGCCTTCTGCCTGCCCACTCCTGGGGATCCGTCCTCCACCACAACCTCCTCCCAAGACCCGGTATCCCCAAATCTTAGTCATTTTGGTTTTTGTTTGTTTTTGTTGGTTACCCTTTAGGTGCGAGGGACGCACCTTCCGGGGAGGGGGTAATGTCACGTTCCCGGACTCTGTGTTTATGTTTCGTTTCGTGCCATGTGCTCCCTGTGCCCTGCCTTCCCTCTGTGTTAATTATGTTATTGTCATCAGCTGTGTCTCGTCAATTACCCTGTGTATTTAAGTCCTGTGTTTTGAGTTCTGTTTGTCCGAGCGTCAAGGTCCCTACCCGATGTCCGTACCTGTATCTACCTGCCTGCCTGCCTGCCTGTCTGTTCTACCTGCCTGTTCTACCTGCCTGCCTTTTTGTATCTTTATTTAACCATTTCAAGATTAAATCCTTTTATTTTCATTTAATCTCGTTGTGTGCTCGTGCTTACCACACAACCGTGACAGTACCTTTCTGGAAGAGCTATGCCGCTGTCCTGTTTCCCTGAGTTTGGTGCTCCGCTGGCACAGTAGTCCTCAGTGACTTCAACTTTCATCTTAACAAACCTCAAGCGGCTGACTTTTTAGCTCTTCTGGCCTCATTTGGTCTTACAAGAAAGTACACCCCTGCAACACACAAAGCAACCAATCAACTAGACCTCATCCTCGCACAGAACTCTATCAGTGATAAGCATCTTTTTATTCCATTACATTTCTCTGACAAAGTGCCCTCTCCAGTCACTCTCCCTGCTGACTCTTCCTCTGGTCACCTTTTGCTTTAACTTACTCTCTCTCTGTCTCTCTCTCTCTCTCTACTGTACACTTTTCCTCAGTTGTGTCTGCATCTTTTCCCTCCACTAACCACTTGATGTCTCTTGATGTCAGTCAGGCTATTAATACTCTCTTCTCCACATCATGCCTTGACAATATGTGTCCTCTCAGCTCCAGGTCAGCACCCTTCAGACCTTGGATCACAGATGCTCTTCTACAACCATTAAACCAAACTAACAAACTCTCTTACTACCAAAACAAAAAAAATCCTGACACCTGAAAACTATTCACAACATTCTCTTCCTTCAGCTCAACCCCAATTCCTCTGACAGCTGATTACGTTGTCACCCATTTCACTGATAAGATGGCAACCATCAAAAACATGTTCTCCACATCGCTTGCCACAGCCAGCCTCCACCCACACACATTCAACTCTTTTCTTCTTTCTCCCTTCCCACGAAGAATGAGGTCTCCAAAGTTCTTTTTTACCAGCCTTCCAGCAACCTGTCCCTTAGACCTGTTTCCTTTCCACCTCCAACAGAGATATCCACAACCAGCTCTCCATAAACCAATGCTCTTTTTCTTCTTCTTTTCTATATTGTTTTTTTTTTATAGTTTTGGATAAATGTAAATGCAAATCTGTTCTATGTTAATACCACATCCAACAAGATGGAAAAAAAATCATTCCAGCTCAAGGTGGTCAGGCTGGGTTTTGGAACATGGTAGTTAACCTCTCGTGTACAAGTAAAAAAAGAAAAGAAAAAAAAGTTTGTCCACAAAGATGTTTTATAACCATGTTCAACAAGCTAGTTTTAGATGGGGTTTCCAACAAGAATAAAAAAGAATACAATAACCTGTGGAGACTTATATATACATATATAAGGTTATTGAAAACAGATTTTAATTTAAGGTTGATAGATTTTGAAACCAGAAATGACAATGCCTACAGGGGTGATATCTGTTCAGTTTCGCAAAAATGCTTGTGTGTGTGACAGGCTTGGATTTTGTATGCTAATGCATGGTTTTCAGCTACAGTTTGTGACTTAAAATGTTAATCATGAAGACATGACAGGCTCCCGGGGCAGCTGGAAAAGTAAATGATACTATAGGCACAAAGAACACTCTCCCTTCTCTCATACTCTCTTGCAGGACTGGGATGTTTTCTAGGTCAACAACAACTAGGCAGAAACAATGCATTTTTAACAACTGTCAATTAAACCTCACACACACAGAATAGGAGGTCGGCAGGTCCCCTGAAACTTTTGACTGCGTGCGTAATGTTTATTCCATATTTTAGTTTATTTTGGCCAAAGAACTGCACACTGACATTTCATTTATTCATTTAGCAGATGCTTTAATCTAAAATGACTTATGAATAAGGAGCTTCACAACAGAATTATTATGAGAGGCAATGATAATTACCATACACAATGCCCTGTTTCATGCATGAACTTGATTAGTACCCAAACAGAAGTGTGTGTGTGTGTGTTGCACTGTTACAGGAAGTGTCTTTGCTTATGATTGTAAGTAAGTTAGATGAGGAGCTTGTCAGGTTGCTCCACCTCAGAGGAACAGAGAGTGTAAAGGTTCTAGAAAGTGTAGCCAGTTACTTTTAGAAAATATTGAAATTATTTTTTAAATAAGTAAGTTACTTTGCTTTCCTATTTGTTGATTGACAACTCTTCTGCTCCCATGTTGAGAGAAATTGTTAAACGTGTTGACACGATGCTTACTGTAGTTTTAGAATAAATATGAACATGTATTTTTTCATCTTAATGTATTTACAGCTATCCATTTGGCAGTTTTATCCAAAGTGTGTTACAACTGAGGAAATAGATCAAGCAATTAATTCTAAAGATTTAAATAATCACAGGAAGTGCTCATAATACAAAGTTTCAGAACAAGCTAATCTGTAAAACTGTGGGCCCTTTTGGGCTCACTGAAGACCACTTGGTAGGGTAATTTGTGATTAACCTAGTTGGATGTTGAAATCGTGCTGTAGACTTGGAAAAGAAACTGCAGGTGCCGTCCACTAAGCAGCCTGAGATTTGTACAGCTATCGTTGTTTGAAATGATAGATAGAGCTGTGTGTAGTCAGCATAGCAATGGTAAGAGAAACAAGTGCATGGAAAAAGAAGGGGTCCAAGAACTGATCCCTGAGGAACCTCGTGACTAGCTGATGTGCTTTGGATGTCTCTCCTCACCAGGCAACATAGAAAGACCTACCTGTGAGATAAAATTAGCAAAGTACAGTTCTTGTAATGCCAAGTGATGAGAGGCTGGACAGAAGAATCTGATGATTCATAGTGTCAAAAGGGAAATAGATCAAGCTGAATGAAAATTGATCATTTGTAATAAGCCTCCGTCAATCTGCAGGGCTTCAGGGTCTCAGTTTAATGGTCACTTCTGAAACCTGATGCTGGTTATTCTGTGAACAAAATAATGACACCTTGAAAACAAAATGTTCAATGTTTTTCATTTGAATGAAAGGAGACACTATAAAGAGTCTATAAAGTGTTTAAACGGGTTTTTGAGCACTGGGCTGCTTAAAGGCTGTGGGGAAAATGTCTGTGAAAAGAGATGAGGATGTTGATGATGTGTGTGAGTCCTGGTAAAAGTGCAGGAGAAATTGCTTGGAGGAGGTGTGGGGAGGTTGTGTCTAGAGAACAGGTTGTCCAGGTTGGCTGGAGAGGAGAAGCCTAGATACTTCTGCCTCAGTGAGGGGAAAGGAAGAAAAGACTAGCGTTTTGGATGCTTTCGTGTGGTTGGTTCCTGTGTGAGTGGAGCTGAGACCTGACCGCTGATCGTTTCAGTTTGATCGGTGTAAAATCATGTTAAAGGGTTGTTAAATAGGTGTTAGGAGAGTGGGACAGAGGAGAGAAACTAATGTTTTGAAAAGATTAAATGGACTGAAGTGCTGTTGTAAAAATATGAGCATTTGGCAGTATGAAAGCAAACACTGATACATACTTAGGTTCAATAGAGCTTCTCTCTGCAGCCCTGAGTTTGTTCCAGTGTTTATAAAGTACATCAGATAGCCAGGGGTTAGAAGGGGTGGTACGCATTGAGGACAGATATTGTCTAAACGAGAAGTTAAAGTATAAAGTAATTGTTATATGAGATTCACTTTTGGTTTAAAAGAGCTTTTCGTTTGCCAAAAATAGAACTTCTGTATACTAAAATCAACATTACGTTCCATAAAAAGTAACTAAGTAACAAAACTGTAATTTATTACTTATTAACAGTAGTGTTCTCAAACACTAAGTAGCAATCATTTAACATGTACCTGTTTGAAACATCAAGTCAAGACCAGTCAAGTGGCTTTTTATTGTCATTTCAACTACATATAGCTGTGCAGTACATAGTGAAATCAGACAATGTTTCTCCTGGACCTGGTGCTACATAAAGTCACACACAATACAAAAAAACTCACATGCTGAGCTAAGGACAGTGTCCTCGCCACAGAAAGTGCCAAGTGTGCAGACTAGTGCAAACGGCAAGGGAGTAGAGTGCAAAACCCAGTGTGTAAACAGTGCAAACACAAAATCAGTGCAAGAACACAAAATACAAACAAGAATAAACATGAAGTGTACATACACATAGGCGTTTGTTGGGGTTGGAGGGCAGCTGTGAAGGTCAATGTTAAAAGCCTTTGAGCCTTTGAGTATTTGAGTGGCTACAAGTAGTCAGGGGAGTGAGACCAACACAGCTGAGCCAATAGGAAATTTGAATTCAGTTTAGAGAAAGTTTTTGCCATTTTTGGCATCAAACAGGCTGTGAGCATGATGACTTGCCTGGATAAAGCTGTCAATAAAACATGGGAACAGAGAAAGTCTATAAAGAATTAGAACTGAAAGACAATAGCCGTGTAACTTCAGTTTATTATATTAAGTAAAACGGCGGTAACCACAGCAGACTGTAACACGGTGGCTCTTAGAACACTATTTAAGCGAGCAATTCAGCAGTTCAGCATCATAGGGATGTGTTTGCAACAGCTCTGCAATTCGGCACTCCAGTGTGTTCGAGTTTTTTTCTCGCGTCTGAGATCACAAACAGAATGAAGAAAAGATTTCCACTTCAAACAAGGTGGAACCCCAGAGCACACCCACGTATTACGCAATCTTCACAGACCAGTGGCAGCTCAAAGATGTCTAACGGCGGTCGCAAAGTTTTCCGTAAAGTTCGGGGGGTCTGACCCCTACTAATTAAGGGCTTGAAAAATCACCATCCACCCCCGCCACCCAAACAATGTCACAACAAAGATTTGGAGGTCTAAAAAACGCTGTATACGAAATGGATATGATTCCAAATAATGCTTGAAGAACGTTTCAACTGTGTTTCCAAACAATCTTTATAGTACCCACAAAAGTAAGATTGTAAGACTTCAAAAATCCTGATTTGATCTCATTCCATATTTTTTCATTCCTGTTTTCTTTTTATCAATTAAGTCCCAGCATGCAAATATAATAATTAAATAATTTTCCCCAAATTATTATTGGTCCCACTCGACTGGCTTCCCATTTGCCACCAGAATAATTTTTTTTGTTTGTTTTATTCTATTTTTTTACCATCTAAATTAACATCTAAATTCTGCTTGCTTTGAGGATCATACAGATCGCGGTAAACCACTTGAATGCTTTCTGGTAAGATCAGTATCAAACAATACACTGATAAACAATAAATGCTGCCATTATTATTTAGACTATCAAGTGTTTCACAAAACCTAGCTACGCTTTGTGATTTCTGAAAGCGTTTTTTTCAATTAAGAGTGTTGATGCTTGTGTAATAATTAAAAAACAAATCTCAACCATTACTCCCCAAATTAAGAGACAGAAATCACTTTAAACAGTCCGTCCAGAAGAATGCCCTCGTAAAAAGCGCACATTGTACATGTTATTACACATGAATAACTTCATTGAATTGTACAAGAAAGGCACACACATTTAGAGTGTTTGGCAGTAGCCCAGTCTCCTATTGTTTGTGATTTCCTGGTTTGGAGAACAGTAGAGGTTGATTGGCTGCAGATGTGAGCAGACCTGCAGTCTACATTGTAATCTTACACACACACACACACACACACACACGACCATCCATACAGGCAAACAAATACCTACATATTTTTACACACACAAATACTCAAATTTCTCATTACTGAAATCTCCGGCACTTCTCTCCTCAGCAAAATCCCAAATAATCCTCTCACTTTTCTTTTCTCACTGTGTCTGTTACGCTTCACTAATACTGCAACGCAGGCATTCTCTCTCTTTCAATTTTTCTGTCTCTGAAACTGAAATCCCTCAACATTTTTGTAGAAGCCCCATGAAAGCAAAACTGGGGTTTTAAGACTTTGTAGCCTATTAGCTGGCACTGTGTTTGAATTATATGGGTAAAAAAAAAAGTTGGCTTTGGTATATTTTTAAAAAAATAATACTTACGGACAGTGTTGTGTGTAACTTATTATGTCATTCAACGTAATACTTTGTATAGACTGTAGAACATATAATACAATAGTGGATTTAACATCAAAATGTAAAGTATAACCTTAAAATGTATGCTTTTTACGTAATCTGCTGACTTTAAATACTTTGGGGAGTTACTAAGAACATAGTAACACTTCAAGACCCAGTTCTCACTATTAACTATAATTAGTTGATTATTAGCATGAATTTTGCTGAGATATCGGTTGTTTATTATTACTTAAAAAGCACATATTAATGTCTTATTCTGCAAGACTATTCTAAATCCTACCCAATTCTTAAAATTAACAACTACTTTATTAAGTCTTAATAAACATATTGAGTATACTGAGGCAAAAGTCATAGTTATTAGTTAGTTAATAAGTGTCACCAAAATAATTTATGTAGTTAACTTTTATTTCTTTGCAAGAATTAAAAGAACCGGTCCATGCGTCCTTGTATCATGAACTTTATTAGTTATTAGTTACTTTTTTGGAGAGAGTAATTTGTAATCTAACTACACTGTTAAAGATCTAATTAGTAATTAGTATTTCATTACTTTTTTAGAGTAACTTACCTAACATTGAAAAAATATACTTTAAAAATATACTATTTTTGGAAAATGTGTAAATGCATGTTAATTGCAATTAAATAAAAATGTCTTTTATTTTATGATGATTTTTCACCCCCTTAAGTGGGACACCTTTTTTCATTTGTGTAGTGCAAGTATGTACAAGTATACTTGTTTTTATATAGAATTTTTGAATACACTATAAATGCATATTCAATACAATTAAGCGCAATTATTTTTCACATAAATGAATTTATGGGTCACTTCTGTATTTCCGCAATGTAAAACAATATAGGTAACATTTTATAATAACTGCACTTTGTAAATTAGTCATTACATCCTTTATAAAGCATTGTCCCGACATTAACGGTCATTAGTAAGCAGTTTATGAATACATCTGTAAATGCCTTGTTCTGGATTTATAATCATATCTATTACAAAGGAGATTTAAAGGCTCAGTTAACTTCCTAACAGAAAAAAAAACTAATAAACAAACACGACACAGAGGATAGAACAACTGTATATCTGATTTTTAGTTTTTTGTATTTTAAGCTGTACAGATGTACGGTATGATTTTTGCATCTTGAAAAATAATAGGTCTGTGTTTTTACCCCTCTGCGCTGTGTTTAACTTTTCTGTTTGGAAGATAAATGAGCCTTTAAACCTCCTTTGTAAATGCTTTAAAAAGTATAAATAGTCCTCACTTTAAATGAGCTCACAAAAATATACGGCTGCAACTAATGAATGTTTCTAAATCATGGATTAAAGCAGGAATATGTGTTAATAAAGCATTTATTAACACACTGAAATGTCTAAATAATAGTTTATTATCATTTGTGCTTTGTAAATGATCTTATGAACCACTGGCAACTCTTCAAGAACCGGTTTGTAAATAACTTAATCGTTTAGAAATTAAAATTCATCGTTAATAATGTATGCCAATACAATTATTAAAAAAAATATAGATACGCTCAAGAAGAAAAACATTTATAGTTGTATCGATGCAATGCTTACTAATGCTTATTAATGTTGGAACAATGCTTTATTAAGGATAAATTGACTATTTACTAATGCTTAAATAATCATTTATAGTGTGTCGTTACCAAACAATAAAATAGAATCAATATAAAAATGAAATCCCACTAATTGTGTTAGTCAGGATTTAGTCAGGAAGCTGGATTGGTTTTGGATCAACGATTGGAAAGGTTGGAAAAACAAAAAAACAATCATGTTGTGTCAGGGCAATACTTTCCCAGCAGTTCAGTACAAAAGGTTATTATTATTATTATTATTTATTTATTTTCAATTTTAGATGCAGGACCTCCCAGCCCACCTCGGATTTCTCAGCAAGAAAAACGGGTTAAAATTATTGACAGATTCGTCAAGGAGTGTTTACAAGTTGTTGTTTTTTTAACTGATCTCTAAATCGCATGTGATTGATCACTCAGAAACACCGAAAAGTGATTTTCTGACACGCTTTGGCGCAACACAAAACACAACACTTCCTGTTTCAGTAGGAAATGCGTTATCACAAGAAAACAAACAGCGCTCATCAAACCTCGTTTAAAGCGGTCTCTATGGTGTTTACTGCGATAATGAGATCATGAGACAGATAAAATAACACAAACGTACAAAAAAAACTTCCATTTCTACATTTGAATTCTGAAAATCGCATCAACACATGTCTTTGTTCTCCCTTTATCGCGATCTTCCTTCATCCATCACTGAAGTGCAGGGCCAGCGGACCACCCGCTGCAGCAATGCCCATTAAAATCTCTGCGTAATGAGAATGAGATGGGCTGTTATCTTGTAAAGGCTCTGCCATAAACAGTGGGCTGAAGTCCACGCGGCTGGAGCTGTAATCTGACTGTGGCATCAGTGAGAATGCCTCCGTCTTCCTTTCTAGAATTTATGTAAAAATTAAATGGTTTAAATGAGTGTGTCTGAATGTAATGAGGCTTACTTGTATTTTTGTAATAGGAAAGTGGATAATCTAATGGCATTTAGACCTCTGGTGGGAGGTCTTTGACTCTAGAGATGCCATGAAATGGCTTAAAGATTGTGGTTTTCTATTCAGCCTCTTCACTTTTATTTTATTACCAACAGACTCTTTTATAATGCAATCTCTGTTAATATTAAGTGACCATCCTTTAAAACAGTGGACACTAGTACAAAATCTACAATAATATAATTGTTGCAAAAAAAATAAATACTTATCAGAACCTTTTTTCGAGACCATGGTGGCTAAGCAGTGAAATTTAATTTAATTTATTTTTAGTTTTATGGTGTATTACACCTGCTTGAAATTCAGGGTGCATGCTACGCGACGTTTTCATTCATTTTCACGTTTCACATAGAGACAAAACAGCTGTTAAAAACAATCCCAGTTTTCGCAGATCCACAAAAACGATTAAAAACGCATTATTCATGCCAGGCCAGTTGTCATTTTTAAAGAAACATTTCATGTCAAGTTGAAGCATTAGAATCGCTAAGTCTGAAAATAATAATTAATTGGGGTGGGAGGGGATGACGGGATGGGGATTGGTATGATAAATTGACCTTCAGAGGCTACAGAAGATGTTTCCCTGAGGACAAAAAAATTAAATAAAGTTTTCACCCCGGCTCTTAATGCACGGTTTTTCCTTCTGAGCATCAGTGAGCATTTTGAACCTTATGTAATAGTTGCATATGAGTCCCTCAGTTGTCCTCAGTGTGAAAATATGGATCTCAAGATCATTCAGTCACTTCTTGGAAAAGATTTAAATATGCAGAAGATGCTTCTCTATATATAGTTTAACTGGTATAACTAAAATAGCACTGCTTGAACAAACAAGTGCTAACTTTTAAGAAAACTCTAGAACAAAGACGGTTTTAAGCTATGGACAAAATGATCAAAACTTCCATTTCAGTGTCTGTAACATCTATTCCATCGTATCAGTAATAGAGAGTGCAAGAGAGAAAGAAAAGAGAGAGGATCGATGGGAGCATGACAAACCACATTCGAACCTGCGTCCCACATGAGCACACAACCACATGCTGTGCAAAAGTTTCATAGTTTATTTTCATATGATTGATTGTGTACAGCCTATTGCTGCCCCATCATGACAAAACATGACATTTTTGGCCTCCTACCTAGATGTGTCACTGCCAGAGGTGCATGAGGCGGGTTATTGTTTCCTTTCAATCTCGGAGCAGGAAATGTTCTCATTGTAACTTCACAGAGCGTCATTTGCGATTTTGTTTACAATTTGAGGAGAGACGAGGAAGTTTACGCATTTTGTAAGCAAGTAACACAACGCCCAGCTGCGCGTGTTCAGGGTTTATGAGTAAGCACACATACCGGCTCCGTTTGACAGATAATCTATAGTTAGAAACAGTCTACACTAGCCATCACACACACACACACACGCACCGGGCTGTGATTTTGTGTGTGTGTTCAACGACCTCTGTTCCACACCAATAACCACAGTTCTCGATTTGGGTACATCTTAAACATCTCCTCTCAATTTTATTTCAATCTTACTCACGCAGGGAACACAGGCTCAATTATCGGATGTAATTTGCTGTAAAACAACAAGAGGCCGAGGGGATGAGGAGAAGTGTAATAAGAAGTGGGACTGGTAGAGATGAGCGAAATGAAAGTCTCTCTCAAGAGCTCCTCGCTGGGTTTCAGGTCTGTGTTTTGATGGAGATGTGTCTGTAAATATGAATTTGGGGACTGTAAGCAGACATGAAAGCGTGGCAGAGTTAAGTGAAAATGTATCATCATTACTATTTTACTTTTTGACTATTTTTAGCACACTTCTATCGAAAAAAGTGAATAATTAAGTGAATACTTGGGTTTTATGCTATATAGCTTTTGTGTCTCTGCAATGTTTGGCACATTTGTAAAAGTATACTTTTAAACAGAGCACTTATTTCAGACATGATATGATATGACTTTTCCCTGAATAAATTCCAAACTGCTTGTAAGCTCGAGGTTAAATTTAGGTATGTGTAGGATTAGGGATGTACAAGGTGTAAGAATAAGGTCATGTAGAGTAAGGCGTTAATATGTGCTTAATTACTACTAATATATGACTAATATACAGCTAATGTATGGATATATATCTGCTAATATAGATGTTAATGTGCAACAAGTCAAGAGACCCTAAAATAAAGTGTTACTGAATGTTCCCAAGTATGAACTGGATGTAATCTTTTCAGATTGCATGTTAGTTGCAATTAAATGAATGCATTATAGTTGTATAGTGGTTTATATTAAATACAACGTGCTGAAATTTAAAGTGGTCTTGACCCACTTACGTAGGATTTAAGTAAATGTTTCTATGCTTTGAAATGCTTTAAAAGTGAATTTGAATGTGAGCATATGCTGGTTAGGTTTGTTTTGAAGCTGGGGCTGGTTTAAGCTGGTTTATGCTGGTCCTCTGCTGTTTTTTTCAGCAGGAAAATGTCACAGTTACTTCAGCAAATGAACTTCAGCAAGTTTTTTTAAAATCCAGATTACTTGTTGACTACATGGACTACAGAAGTAAAGTGTGTACAAAGGATCACGTTTGTTTACCAAAGTGAATACATCATTGAAGAAGCAACAAGAGCACCGACGAAGAGAGGAGCTTCTGTTGCAGCAATAAACATTTTTTTTGTAGGAGTTCTCTTTAAATCTGTCATGGTAGGACAGGATAAACAAATGCATCATGGAGGGGTTTGTTGTATCACTAGATTCACGTTTGGTTTATTGTTTGTGTAACCAGCCTCGCCACTTTCATTAGAAGCTTCATGCAATCAGGCTCTATTACGTTCGCGTGAAGCTACCACGGACGTTCTTTTCTTTTTTGATCATCCTGGGGTTACAAATCAGACCAATCACAACCGTTGTTTGTATAACTGAGATACTGAGGTTTGCTAAGCTGTCCTAGAATATGTTTCTGCCCCGCGCCTTAACGGTATTCCATTCCTTCATTCGTTCTATTTTCTTGTGCTTGTTCTTTATTTTTGAGGATGAAGGGGGAAAAACAAACATGCTTTCACCACAGGCTCACAGCAGAGAGGAGAGACACGGTGAGCGAAGATTCAACTAAAAACACACACATTCATTAAAGAGACAAACAACCCGAGACGCCCCAAACGCTCTTCCTCTTCTTTCTTAGTCTTCAGTCCTTCCCCCTTGAGTGTGTCCGTTTCCTGAACTTTGTCCTCGACCTTTTCACAAACTCTTCAAACTGCCTCCGAGGAATGTGTTTTCTCATATTTGGTTTGAAGTTCCCTGTTTCCCCTTTCACCCTCCGACAGGGAGCACGGAGGTGGCAGCAAAGAAATCGCACACACGCAGTAAAATTGGACATGGGTTCCCTGTGGAGAAGCCCGGCGTTTTTAGTTTACGATGGGTCAGTTGGCTGTGAGATGCTGCTGAGATGGAGGACGACTCCTGCAGGTCTCGCAAACTTAAGGGCTGTGCGCATGCTTGACCTTTTCCTACTACGTGTACAAACATTTCAATGCAACATTTTATTGATCTGCACTGGAGACAACTCTCAGCCTATTGTGTTCAGTGAATAATAACACCCTTCCTTAGCAATGATCCCGTCAGGATTTGCATTTTAGTACAAGTCTGAGCGGCATTCATTTTTAATAAACTCCTATCAGGGTGTCAGCATGCTGTTTTAATCAAGTGTGTTAAATGAATTGATTTTGGAGTGCAATTTCTGGGTGACCTGGTGACTCACTGGATGCACACCAATCACAGGCCTTTTGTTCTAAGGACATTTCAGACGGCTGCAGTCCTCTGTGTTTATGCATTGTTGATTCACATTTACATTTATTCATTCAGCAAACGCTTCTATCCAAAGCCACTTGCAAATGAGGCAGAATGCAATTTATTTTAAAGGAACCGGCGATGTCACTGGTGCTGCATTGCTACCATCCGAGGCAATAGCACAGAACTAGCAGAAGTGTAATTGCAGGAACGCAGAAAAAATACGATTTGTGAACATGTAATTGGACAAGGCGCAGTGGATTATAAAGGTTCAACAACATCCCAGCAAGCACTAGAAGGTCAGTGCCAATCAGGTCTTTTCTAAACTGATTCGGTTGATCTTTTGAATACAGCACAAATTTGTATACAAAGAAAATAAATACCATGCCAATGACATATTTAGCAGCTGATCGTTTCAGAAAAGACTCCTACATTAAAGGAACATGCCACTATTTTTGAAACTAGGCTCATTCTCTTGAACTTCCCTAGAGTTTTGCTGTTTTCGAACCTGTTCAGCAGATATCTGGTTTGCCGGTAGCACATTTAGCTGCAGCTTAGCAGATCATTGAATCTGATTAAATTTTTAAACGAGATGCTAACAGTTGTACTAAGACCCGATTGAAAATAAAAAGATTTTCTAGTCATATATAACTATAAACTGTACTCTCATAATCAAGGAACTTTGCCGCTGGACCATGGGTACAATGGTATTACGCACCACCTGAAAGTAGTCCCCAGCTAGGACAAATATTGAAACACTTCGGAAATTTTTGAGCGAGATGCTACTGGTTTAAAAAATAGTGGCATGTTGCTTTAAAGCATGTGAGAAAGGTTCAACTCAAGAAGTATATTGGCCATAGAGCTTAAAGGGAATGCAAAAAACTGATCGGAACCCATATTGCTTTCATAATCTAGGAAATTTCAATGGAAAATAATGTGGGCCGTGACCTATTTGTAACCATCTGGATTTGCTTCAGGAATTATGTCATTTTGTAGCCCAAAAACCACAAAAGAGTTCACATTTTAGAACTTCCAGTTTCATCATTGTGATGTCAATGGAGCTTTTGAATAAGTTCTATCGGTAAAAAAAAACCCCTTGTCAGAAGGTTAGAGGTGGCTAACATGTTAACAGATCTTTTTTTTTGTTCATAATCGCAAACTGTAGTTTCGCAAACTATTACAATTCTACCTTTTTGTATTTTTAAAAAAACTATGAAAGATTTGTCAGAATCTTATTGTAGCTGATGGTCACAGTTTGAATGAAATGTATGCAGGCTTTAAAGTTAAAAACTGTATTCACAATATTATTTTCATAATAATCCAAGAGTCAGTGCAAAACTCCTACTGGGTTTTTGTCAAAGGAGCCAGGTTATAACATTTTACAGGTTGGCCTACAAAAACACATTGTCACTGCAGTTCTCTATTGATTAGATAATGAAAAGTGAGTGCCAGAATGGAACTGAGTGCTTGTATGGGGTTAAAAATATTAGAGATTTGCACCATTATCACTGAACAACATGCACCTATGAATTGGGCATAATAATGCCTAGAATATGCATCAAGAAAGCAAACAGGCTTTTGAGTTCATGTTGAATATCAATGCGTCTCTTTTTGTTTTCATATGCAGTGTAAGAGCAAAGACAGAACGTGTATGAGAGCTCTAGATTACAGCCATTTTCTTCACGCTGAGTGTTTTTCTCTATGGATCTGCTTGTATATACGTCCATCCTTTAATAATTCCATGCTAATGCACTGTAAATTTTTGGTGCAAAGATGAATTGCAATAGTACCTACAATATCCTTTAGATGCTAAACCCAAATTCCATATCTACATATCTGTGGCAATTAAAACAAACAAACCATGCCTATGCTACGTTCCAAGTCTTCTAAGGCAGACGATAGCTTTGTGCAGGAGACAGTTTATTTAGTATTTTCTAACCCAGTACACTTTAGAAATTACCACCATAATAATTTGCTACACTTAACAATGTTGCACGGAATAGAAAATGAGAAAATTGAATGAGATAAGGGTTTGTTTTTTGGAAAAAAAATATCTTCTTTTGTGTTTAAAGAAAGTTGATGGTGAGTAAATGATGACAATATTTTCATTGTTTCACAGTTCAATTTTGTAAATAACACCAAAAGCTAATTTCTAACTGAAATACTAAAACATCAACATACGCTCATAGGCCTACCTACAGCTTGAAGTGATCAGAGCAATGTTCTTCTGTTGTGTTTGTAGGGTTTGCAAAGAGTGTGTGTTTAATGAGCCATGAACTGCTTATCTGACATCAGACATGAGGCTGGAAAAAGCTCAGCACACAGCCTGTGTACCCCAGAGATTTGGGCTTTCTTTTTTCTCCAAATGCTGGCAAAACGCAGAGATCCTTGAGGGCCATCGCCCACATCGCAGAAATATGCGGATGTATCAAATATCAAAACCAAACTTAAAGGAAACATTTACCAGTTCTTTGGCATCTCATGGTCAGTGGTAAGAGTAAGATACCACTTCTGACCATGTCTCAACCAATTAGATAAGCAGGGTCTGGAGCCGTTCACACGGATAGATGCAGAAAAGTGACCGGGAGATGTCCAATATTACATGAACACCCTTTCTTACTGATCTGGCTATTGCAAGCACTTCTTATTTTTGGGAGTAATTTGAGTTTGGCTATTCAAATAATTCCATCGGTTTTAAAAACAAATCTTATTGCTATACTTATGATGACATCCTGTGCTTCCAATTTTTGCACCGCTTTAAGAAGGTCAGTTTTATCAAAAATGACAATGCAGCATCAAATGTATTCTGATTGGATGCTATTTTGTGCTTCAAGTTATATTTTCACCTTTACAGAGAACAGAAAAATGATGCTGTGCTAAAACTTGTTGAGTCATGCCATGCGATTCCGATCTTTTGCATTAAGAAATTAAATGGTGGTGTTTGCAATACTGAGGGTTCAGGACTCAAACCTTCTTACACATAATTCTTACAGTTCATTAAGTAAAGTATCTCACAGTTTTCTTTATAGACAGTTATTTATTGCCATTTATAGTTCTTTGAAGAACCTTTAACAACCTTTAACGTTCTGTGAAGTTTTTGGGAAATCCAAAATGGCATTGATTTGAAAACCTCCTGTTATTTTTTAATCCTCGTATTGTGTTGGGCTCGGTTTTTAATACGTGGATGTGTTTTGGAAAGGTGGTGCAAACTTTGATTACATTGGTTGCTACATCGGGGTCAAATCAACTCCCATTGGTTTCTATGCAATTTACCAGAAATCAACACTTTCATAAACAGCAAAGAGCCAGGAAATAAAAACATAAAACCTTTATAGTACCTCGTCCAGCACTAAAATACAAAAATACATGAAAACTGCAATTGAAGACTCATCTTCTGAGTCATACAAGGAGAGTTCACTATTTATTCCACTATTCAAGTTGAAGGTTAAAAAAAAAATTATAAAAAAAATAATAAAACCTGTAAAAGCATGTTTTTGGTTATTATTTTTGATCTCATTTACTAATTTGTTTTGACACTGAATTGGCAGAAACACATTTTACTCTCATAAGGATTTATGAGAATCGGATATAAAAAGGCAGAGGTCATTTAGCCTACTATAGAAAGTAAGTACAGATTACAATAACTTAATACCAACATTTTTTGATACTATATAGTCTCAGTGATATTTGTTATTATATAGTTAGATTATATAATATATAGCTAATTTTGATGTGGATCAAACTAATACAGATAACAAAACAGAAAAAGATTATATTTTCTAGTTTTTATGTGAATCTTTCATGTTTTTTATAGTGTGAATAGTGTCGGAAAACCATGGGAGACCCATTTGACCCACACAAAAAGTGTTAAATGATTCCTGCCATTTCTAGAAACCGGATACCATTGACTCTACATCTTTTGAGTTATTAATCATCTAACCTCCCCTTTGAAAACCGCAGCATATTTTGCAGCCCTAAAATTTGAAACAAATATTTTCAACCTCATGACTAGAAGCCATGATCTCACAGGCATGTGACACTCTTCATATTTCTGAACGGCTGCTAGGCACCAATAATCAATGAAATCACTTCACAGCATCTGTGCGATTGTATCTTCAGCTCAAGCTTTCAAAAAGGCTGTCTGGAAGGACAGTTTGACTGAACCTGTCCTCAAAGCCAGATTGCCACTTAAAAGTGAAAAGTGTGCTTTTTCATGCCACTCGGAGACATTTCTAAACATTTCTATTTTTAGCCAAGGCTCTTTGATTGGACCGTGGCGATGTGTGCGTTGCATACGTAAAAAGGAAGAGGTTTCTTTTTTTAAAGCTTGTGAGAAAGCTAGACTCGTAGATAGAAGTAAGATACTACAGTGTCTTCACAGATGACTAGGCCGCAAAGTGCTGAAGAGTGGTAAACATTAGCTGTAGGTAGCAGCGGGAGGGTAATGGTATCCAGACTACCTGTGATGTGTCATTCTCACAGAAGCTTCACATTTTCTCTCTTTTTCTCTTGCAGAAATGGCTCTCTGTGCTATTAACCCAATTAGGTGAGTTGCAGGGATGCATTCTGGGTTCCTCATTCCTCATTTACTGCCTCCAGTGTTAAATGCAAAGAAGCGTAGTTGTTTTATCTGCTTGTACCAGTAACGGCGGAGTGGCTACTTTGCTAAAGGAATAGTTCACCCAAAAAATGAAAATTCCGTCATCATTCACTCATCCTCAACTAGTTCCAAACCTGTTTGTTCTGCAACACAAAGGAAGATATTTTGGGTCACCATTGACTTCCATAGTCATTTATTTTCCTACAATGGAAGTCAATAGTGACCAGAACAGTGTTATATGGTTTTCCATATGCTCGAACAATAGGTGCAGATCATACAAGCCGCTATTGTTCATCGACTTCTGACTCCAATCTATATTTCCTCATATGATGACAGTATGACATTAACACAAAGAGGACTCAGTTCATCAAGTTACCACAAGATCATCACATGCTTTCTCTTAATGGTTGCTTGACATATTTGAGCACACACACTAAAATATATAATAGACTAACATACTATGTACAGAATAGAATTTTAACTGTATGTTATTCAGATAAATCCTTGTTAAGTCATTCAGAGTATATATATATATATATATATATATATATATATATATATATGTATATATATATACACACACAATTACACATAAGTCTTAATTTTATACTCTTTTTAAAATATACTGTTTCTGTCATAAGTACTATTTTATGTATTTATTCGTTTTTTTTTTGCCAAAGTATACTTTATATAATTAATTTACACTATGCTAATCTAGCAAGCTCACTAGTGTTGATCCCTATTACTAAAATGCATGCAATTCACCGCAGTTTGCATCTGAAATGAACACTAGAGGCAGTAAAACACCAACAACTTTTTTCTCTTTTCAAAATACGATCACGGCGTCGCAGGGCTTTTAGGGTCATCTTCTGCCTGTCACGACAGAGGCGGACTATCAGCTAATACAATACAGAGTTGCTTTAGCAAAAGCATTATTATATCGTATTTGCATTTGTTAACACTACCAGTTAGCGATTAACATTTTAGCACCACTCGCTGGACATTAAACTTAAAAAAAAGCACAAAATGTACAACACAATTCATCGTTTCGCAGAAATGTCGCCACAGGCAGTTTTTTGCAGGGAGCCTCGGGTTGACGGAAATGAATAGGTAACATCATTAACCGAACCATAGGTGTTTCAAATCTCAGACTACTCTTAGAAAAAGCAGATTTTTGGTCGCGGCCTCTAAATAGACCTCGCTATAAAATGAATATCTACAGAACAGCTACTTGAGTGAAAGGCCAAGAAGAAGATGCCTGAAAAAAGATCTCTTATGGAATATATTTGTTGATTTAGGAGAGCATTAACAGGGTTTTTGAGACAGGTAGGATTTATTTACAACACCTACTCACAGTCTCCAGGCTGAACTCCAGTCTGGCAAACTACATGTAATTTATGAAAACTCCCCTGTAATTATTTAATATTTGATTAATTCAATTATTTATTATCTCCAGCTACAACCCACCCACCCAACTTTTGTTGGCAGCAATGTACCTCGTTTAATAAAAACACAATAGACTTTGATTTTAATATTTCACACATAAAAATGAGGTGGCTTTATTTGGCTTCTTGTAATGCTGTAGAATTAAGCACGTGTTAGTTATGGTATATTAAGAGAAGTATATGAGCGTTCTGACAGAAATGTGCAAGTAATGGACCGATGTAGAGCGAAGAAAGAAAGAAAGGAGACCTCCTGTCTCATCGGACTATAGAGTTTCACTCGCCAGCGAACGGCTGAGAAAATGTTTTCACTAGCGAAGAAAAATACCTCCTTTGACTAATAGAAAATAATGTCTGCATTAAACTCAGAAGCTATTTTTGATTTTAACTCAACGGCGTCGGTTTGAAGGTCGTTTCTCGGCAATATGTGTGTGGCTGGCCGTGAAATGAATGAGGTGACATTGAGGAGCATTAAAAGGCTTTATTCATTTATCTGCTATTAGGGAAACACAAGTTGTTTTGTTTCGCCAACCCTCGCAGTTCGAAGCTAGCTTTTGAATCAGCACTGCGGTGATGCTTGGAAAAGAGGAAGAGAGCAAAAATTAATTAGGAGGAACGTAACAGGCAGGGGAAACACACAAAGAAAAGAGGGGGAAAAAAGAATCGAAGTGAATAGAGCGACTTCTGTTTACTTTTTCCAAAGACCCAAGTAATCTGACATGTGTCTCCTGTAGATTTTCAGAATAGATCTCGAGAACATCTCAAGCTGTGCTCAGATTTATTGAGGCACAAACTGAACATTTCTCATCAAATTCTTCCAAGACCAAATGATCTGAACTGCTATCGGCATTCGTTTCTGTTTAATGAACAATCCTACCTTAGCAATTGTTGCCGCCTACTGTATTCTTAGCAGACCTTCATTAATCACAAACTGTAGTTTGTTACCGTTTAAAAATTACATTGTGAAAACTGTAGTTAGTAATGTTAACTAGGTTACTCGTTTTAGGTAACGACATTGTGACTACTTTTAGATCACTTTTATAAAACTTGGTTTAAATGTAGGCTATCATGATTGAAAAAAAGTATAATTAACCGTTATAAGAGAACTGTAAACATGCAAATGTGTTGTTCAATTGGAAATTAAAAGTCGTTAATAAGAAAATTACAACTCTAGCAATTTTTTTCAACATTTACCACCCTGGTGAGAATATTATGTAATCTTGTAAACCATAAAAGTAACTGTAATCTGATGAATCTGATTATTTTGTGAATCTTTTTTCGATCAAACACCATCAATTACTACCCATCTAAGCTTTCCGATGAACTTGGCTATGTTTTCTTATACAGGTATAAATCCACAAGTGTTTTAGTATAGTTTTAAACAGAATTTTGAAGGAAACTGTCTAAATTTATGCCGTCCCAGTAAATAACGGTTTTTCACCAATGTTTCTGCCTGCAAGTTTTCCACAGGAAAGCACCGCTGATATTTTCTTACTGTAGGTCAAAAATTGCCTTTCCGTATTTTTAATTCTCTTAAAGAATTTTTTTGAGAAATGTCTGAGATAAGTTGTTGCTTCAGTGAAGCCTGAGATTTCTATATATGGGAAACGAATCCTCCGCACTAAATAAGCACAGTATTCGCCCACACACATGCATGCAAGCACACACACACACACACACACACACACACGAATCCCAACAGGGATTTGGGTTTATTGGTATGAGGGGCTTCAATTAGATAAACAAAGATGAAGTCATTGCAGTCAATTACTGTAATCATCTAACGGAGCGTTCCAAAGGGAACACATGAGGCTGGAGAGGGAGGAGGAAACGACAGAGTCAGAGGAAATGAGGACGAAAGCGAGGAGAGGGAAGCCTGCAAGAATAACATGTCTAATATGAGTCATGTTTTTAGAGCAAAT
This sequence comes from Puntigrus tetrazona, assembly GCF_018831695.1. NCBI lineage: Eukaryota > Metazoa > Chordata > Actinopteri > Cypriniformes > Cyprinidae > Puntigrus > Puntigrus tetrazona. The sequence goes on along the minus strand of NW_025048321.1, from coordinate 17,199 downwards.
CTGAGATGAAACGTTGACAATTCAAAATGCCATTCATAAAGTTCTATTCAATACTTTCATTGTATTCGATGAGGGTGCGCTGAATTGATCAAAAGACATTTATGTTTCACAAGGTTTCGATTTCAAGTAAATGATGCTCTTTTCAACTTCCTCGTTATCAAAGATCCCTGCAAAATTGATTATAAATGTATATAAAGAAGCACCACTGTTTTCGACAATTATAGTTCAAGAAATGTTTCCTGAGAGGCTAGAGACCAAAAATTCTCTTTTTATTACAGCGGGGGAAATAGCAACAAGAGATATTATTTTGGGGGGAGGGAGTCAAATCCAAAGTAAAAGCGTGGTAGACAGCTGAGAAAGTCATCCTGGCACTAATGCTAACATGATGAGGATGTTGCCAGAATATGTGAATGTAAGTATCCGTAAAGGAAATGATTCCGAATGTGAGTTGAATGCAGAATGACGATCGTCAGAACGCTCTAGTAAACACACAAACAGAGACAGACACACACACACACACACACACACACACACACACACACACACACACACAGCTGCTGGTGGAAGGGAAGGGCTTATAAAAATTTTGGGAGTGAACCAAAGCCTCATACATAAATAACTGCACAATATTTATCTTGGCTTATTATTCATGAGAAAGAAGTGATTGAAGTGAAACCATTAACACACTCTCACATTCTCTCTCTTAAACACAAACAAACACACACACACAAGCTAAACAAAATCTGTATCTGTGCCATATGGCCATACACACGCTTTCTGTGGATGGCAGCGCATCTCCGCATTCTTCCACCACACTGAGATTTACATTTACGCATTTTTTTGAAAATAAACAATTTATAAATAAAGTGACTTGAAGATGAGTGTTCGGTTTAGCGGCATTTGAGTTACGTTTCCCAGTTTCTCGCTGCACGCAGCCAATCGCAATGAGAACGCACGATTTTGTCTTTTAATTCAAATAAATGTATAGGGTTATTTCGCTCTGAAAGAAAAATTCTGTCATCTTTTACTCATTTAATATATTGTCAATGTTTCTCTCCCTCCATTAATATTTTTTTAGTTAACCAAAATTTTGAAGCGTATAAAGTGATCAAATAACTTCACGAGACTTAGATTAAATCAACTCAGTTCATATAGATTTGTTTAATGATGCCTTTAAGACCTTTTTAGAATGTTGGTTAACCCAGACTTTTAATGGATGGTACAGAAAACACGGTTTCATTAAAATACCTTAATTTGTGTTTTAGAGTCCTACGGCTCTGGTAACTGCATGAGGGTGAGTAAATGATGACTGCATTTACATTTTTGGGTGATCTGTTTAATTAATGTGAAATTTAGAGAGGAGAAGCAGTCAAAGAAAACAAGGTTTCAGGCTCAGTAAGGACTTGAACCCCCTAGTGAGAGACAGAAAGGTCAACTATGTGCCCCAATACAGATATGAGGGTGAATGAGATTGTTAAGGGAATGTGTGTGTCGGGGGCGATAGACTGAATCCAGTGACATATTAACATTTGGAGATGAAAGAGGGAAAGGCCCTCAGAGGAAGTGGCGGCATGATAATGGTACAGTGGAGGAAATGCGAAATTCTTCCTCATTCTTCCACCAGCTCTGTCTCAACAGGGGAAGAATGCAATTACTGTGGTAAGCTGCCGTCCCCACTGAGGGCCAGTGTCCTCTGGGATTCTCTCCCTCACACACACACACACACACACACCAACCACTGATACAGAGGCATTAGAGGAATGCAGGTGTTCAGAAGCAATGGCAGCTAAAGCATTTGCTGCTCTTTCTGACCCAACGTGTGAATATGTCAAGTCTTTTAGTCCCTGGACCTCTGTGCTTTAAAGGCCGCTACAGCTGGGCAGCAGGACGTGTTGCGGATGCTGCTACATGGCGTGGGATTCCTATCAAGCATTTCCAAATTTACATCTGAGAACAGTTTAAACCCATAAATATTCAATCAATCAATTACATTGAAAAAAGGTTCTTAATTAAATGACATCATAATCGTTAACAGGGTTGAAGATTTTGCAGAATTTAACTTGCATGGTATAGGCTACTAGTCTGTCCAAATGGTTTGAAAAAAAATAAAATTGTTCCGTAATTTTTCTTACTATAGCTTAGGTAACATGGTTTTATTGGTGGAGCTTGTAATGCTACTCTAAACTATAGCTCATTGTAAAGTTCCATTCAGATTTATATCTTTAGCCGGTGTATCCTGTCCAAAACATCTCATTATAAAGTGAACAAATCACTGTACAGGCCAATACAAAGACTAGCAGCTGAATAAACACAACGCCCATAAGAAGCGTGTTAATCTCAGAGAAGAAGCGCTTTACAACTGCAGGTAAAACTAAAAGTTCAATGAAATTCATCTGCTTAGTTAAACAGAAACTTTTCAAAAGGGGTTTGATATTAATAAAGAACCATTTTTCGGAACCAGAGTATACATAAATAACCTTTTGTGCATTAAGAAGGATTTTCATGGAAATATAAATGTCAACAAAGAGGCTTTATTTTTACACCAAATTACATAAATCATAAAAAACACACATGAGATGAGTACTGTGACCTACACTAATACAATAGCAATCAAACTAGAACGTTACCATTTTTATGGTAAGCAGCATAGACGTATTTTGTATGATTCATGCCATGGTTTTTATATGCGAACATTTAAAGAAATGTTCCTTTAGTTCCTGGGCAGCTGGTTTTGTGAGTTAAGATAAACCTGGTTTCTATTACTGTGGAAAAAGAGAGCGGGGTAAAGGAGAGGACACAATTACACACACACAAACGGTGTCTTGGGGGCCCCAATAAGCCTGCAAAGGTCAAAATATCCATAATTCAGTTTGCGCAAAACACATCTGTGAGATTGTGACTTCCCAGGCATTGCTGATCAGCGCCAGTCATTTATACTGTACACTCGTCTAGATAACACCTAGCCAAACGTCTGAGCTGGAAGAAATGTCTTCCCCTGCACAAACACACTCCCTGCAGAAATGCGTTTCAAGAAACACAGAAAAAGTCTACAGCCGCTTTGAAGACAAATTTGTCCCCAGAAATTGAAATAACAAATCTGCTAAACGGGAACGTCCACTTTCGCTAAAACAATCCATAAATTAAATAGTCGATTATGTTTTTTTTATTATAAAAATGCTGAAGGTTTTCTTCTTCATGTCCTAAAACACGATGCAGTGCAATTCACAGGAATTCAAATACTGGTAAAATGCGTGTGATAAAACATATGCAAAACCTGTCATATTAGCACAGTACATTATTTTCACAGATACTTATTTTTAAAGCATTATGTTTGGTTTTATTTAAAAATGGTAGGCCTATGTCCTGACATTGAAGTATGTATCATTTGCTGATATTGTAAATAGTCGAAAAACTGGGCACGCTAAGGGTGGGTTTTTCCTTTATGGGTGAAAAATTTGTCAAAATGATCACACAGATATGCGAAAATGACAAAAAATGAAAAGCAGTATCATGCGCGTCAGGTCAGAAGTTGGTGAAGTCATGTAAAGAAACATTATTTGACTTGTTTTCTAAAATCACGATGCACGATGCACTAGCTCTGTCTTTCGGCGACTAGTGTTGACTTGTCCAGGCTTTAAACCGGCACAAAAATCTGAGTAGAAGTCGTGTAGTGTATTCTAGCCTTAAGTGTGTATAGGCTTTATTTGAATATCAGCCGTTCACTTGAAAAGCGTGGAGAGAGAGAGAGAGAGAGAGAGAGAGAGAGAGAGACAGAGAAAGAGAGAGAGAAATTGAGTGTGGTTAAAGCCTTGCTATGGACAACAGTAATTTCATCTCATGGGGAGTGTGACATGGCTCTCGTATAAATGGGTTAAAAAAACAGCAACACACACACACGCAATCTCACAAATCCTGTGATCTACATAACACACGCATACACACAACAGCAGTCTGAACTCAAATCACACTCGCTGCACACACACTCATACATGCCCAACACAAACGGCACTTACTGAAAGACAAACAGTCACATTGTAACCAGATGTTGGGAAAAAAATCGAAACCAAATGATCCATCCTTGAACGTACAGTGTGCGTGTGTGCGCACGAACGTATGGAAACTCACACATGTACAAGACACAGATCTACATGTCGTCAGTTATGAGTTAGCATGCGTTACTGCTTAATGAATAATAAACAGACAGACAGATCACATCATGATCAAATTAACTCACGAGACAATGGCCAGTTCACTTCAACTCATTATAATATTAATCAGCGTTTCCCTGATTACACATCTACCACTAAATCTCCAATGTTTGTAATTGCATTTATCAAGTTATGCTTTTTTTCCCCAGATTAATTCCAAATGAAACAATTTAGTTTCTTTCTACTTTTCTTTTTCACATGACCCTTGTCAAAGTCAATTTGTCTTTGCTGAAGTAATTTTAAAGGACCAAAACTAGGTAGTAAATCAACTTTAATAAGACGTTCTGGCTGCATGGCAGTTATTTGCATTAGGGTTAGCTTTTCAAAGGGGAGTTTAGGTGCTCGGTCAGCCGTTGTCAATTTTTGCGGTCAGTGTTGGGGAGTTTAAGAACTTATAGTAAACAGGTTTTTGACAAGAATAATTGTAAACAAAGAATGGAAAGGATGAGGTGCTACAGAAAAAGAAAGAGAATGAACTGAGGGGAAAGCATTACTTTTTCAACAGCCCTGTTTTTTTTTATTTTCTGAATTCTTTTTCTCCATAGGGATTTCCTACGATTTCTCAATAAAAGAGTCTTGAACCAAACCAGCCAGCTCCAGGATGAATCATAACATTACTGGAAGGGAAAACGTTTTTTTGGAAATGCAAAGAATACAAAGAAACACTGAACTGTGTAACTTTTTATCACATACACACACACACACACACACACACACACACACACACACACACACACACACACATATATAATAAAATGTTATTACAGTGTGCAAAAACCCATATTCCATACTTTTAGCCAAATACATTTTGATAACCGATAATAATTAATTTTTGGGAGCAGTGAGGACGGATTTCGCGGGGAGATTGCACACGTCGGTCTTGCGTGTCATACAAGGAGAAAAGTAGGTCCGTTGCGACGAGTGTGAAGATGAAAGTTTGTTGACACAACGAACGGGGGGAATTGGCCATGGATCATCAAAACGTCAAACCTCAGGAGAATTATCGGTTGTAAAAATGTATTTGTTAATACGCTGCGATAAGACGCCCAGAATATCTGTAGAGCGCTGCATCAAACCACATCCATCCGCTCAGACGTGGAGGAGAGCTGAAGCACAACCAAAATAATGTTCTTCCGCAAGACTTTTTTTTTAAACCGCTATAGCAGTGGTTCTCAAACTTTAAAGTGGGGTATTTAACATTCTTCTGAGAACCCACACTTTTGCCATAGTGGGATAATATTGTCCTCCTTAAATTGATTTACAGGTGCAATTTTTTATTATTATTATTTTTTCCTCTAGGCTTATTTTATGTCTTATTCTTGCCATTAAGTTATTATTAATAAATAAAGTGATAAATGATGACAAAACGAAGTAATACCTGTAGATTTAATACAAAAATCGCCAGTAAGTGGTGCTAAGTCACAGTTTAAATGAGTGAGGCGCCATGCCATTCATTCATCCATTCATTCAACGAGGAGTTAATCACTGACTTTCCCAATAACATAACATTTTACTTAGTTTTAGATTAAAGATTTGTCTTCTTACCATTATATTTACCTTACTATATTTGGGTCTTTGCTATTATATTTCAACATCATTGTGCCTTATAATAAAACGTGCATCTGTAAATATACAACTTATATTAATATTTCGTTAAAAAAAATATTCAGTTATTTATATTACAGGTACTTATTGTAAAGCGTGGTTTTCTAACCAGACTAACAATTAGTCATTTACAACATTTTGTTGATGAGTTATTTGAAATACATAATATTTATTGTGTAAATTCACTGTGTATTCAGATTAATACAGATTAAAACAGATTAATAAATCCTTTAAACCTATTGTTCTTAGCTAGCTCACGTTTACTAAGTTTTGTAACGCATAATGCTAACACATAAAACCTAAAGCATTAATATTATATACAAATACCATCAGAATCAAAAGATCTGACATGTTAAAGCTCCTCAAGAACAACTTTTGATAAGGTCCACAAACAAAACACTTGGATAGGCAGCAGATATACTCACTTAAGCTTTGTGATATTTCTCTGACCATGCAACCAATCATGTTAACGTGGCTAATTAATTGGGGACAAACGACTTAATGATGAACAGGTGATAGACAACAACAGAGAGTGCTTTTGTTAATAAAACACACATCACAAGTGGGTTGCATTTATGCTGCATTGTCTTAAGTTTGTTTTAGGTTTATTGGCGTCACCTTTGTTTTGAAATGCCTCCCAAAAAAGCTTCTGCAGAGCCAACTGCTGCGGTCCTAAAGGATTCTGAGATTGAAACCGCGGAAACAAAAACAGGTTTGTGAGCAGTTTCATGAGGTCTGACAAGACCTATGTTAGTTCTTGCATGTTCCTATTAGAACTTGCTTTCGTAGGTTAGCATTTGTTTCTCTTTATGACTTTTAATCCTTGCTTTTAGATGCTTCTGAAAACTCAAGCAGTAAGGCAGCTGGACGGAAAGTTCCTACGCACCCGTCCACGATGGAGATGGTGAAAGAAGCTCTGAAAGAGTTGGACTCCAGAAAGGGTGTTTCGGCTCAGGCCATCCGGGGTTACGTAAAAGAAAAATACACAACTGTAGATGAGACGAGGCTGAAGTTTATGGTGCGTCGAACCCTGAACAAAGGCATTGAGACTGGTGTGTTTGTGAGACCTGCAAATTCTGGGACGACAACAACAGGGGCCCAAGGACGCTTCCGGGTAACTTCAGCCAGTTTTTGATTCCCTTTTAAGAATCATTTATAGGGGGTTTATGATAACCAGATTCCTAATGTGAGTGTTGCCATGCCTCATTATAGATTGCTGCTAAGACCAAAGCAAAGGAGGCCAAGGTGCAGTCAAAGGAAAATGCAGATCCCAATGCACCGAAAGCACCTAAACCTAAGAACGCTAAGGCAACTAAAGCAAAGGGTGAAGGTAAACATTAGTTTTCACTTCTTGATTGTAGGACTTGCTTCATTTCTTTATTATTTGGAGACATGAATATGTAAGGGAGCAAAGTAGTGTTTTATTTTTGGGTGGTAAACCATTAGGCTTCATAATTCTTTTTATTGGTGTAAACTGGCTTTTAGAATTAAGCCCTTGTCTAATATGTACGTAGTTATGACGGCAGTTTATGAACTCCCTTAGCCTTTGTAGATTCTTGAGCATAATCTTGCGTTTTGGCACACTTTACTATGTTGGTGTTCTCTCCCATTTCTCCATCCAAGGGGCAAGCAAAGAAAAGAAGCCCACAAAGAAAAAGGCCGCAGACGTGAGTTCTAGGTCTTATTTTCACCTTCTACATGAGCAGAGACACTCTGCTGTGAAGTCTGAACACACTCCCACCCCCTTTCTATCGTTCCTCCCGTTCTCTTAGGATGCTAAGCCTAAGACGCCTGAGAGAGATGGCACTGCCTCAAAGGTGGCCCCTGCTAAGAAGCCAAAGGCGAAGAATGCTGCAGGGGAGGGTGGAACTGAGCCCAAACCGAGCAAAGCTAAAAAAGCATCAAAAGGAGCTGAGGAACCAGCAGCTAAGAAAGCCGGAAAGAAAACTGCAGCAAAAGCAGAGGAGGGTGAATCGGGAGAGAAAAGTGCTGCAGCCGCTACCAAAGCCCCGGGGAGACGAGGAAAGAAGTGATGCAGGGACTCAAACGTGTTTTAATTCACTGCGTAGTTTTATCTGTGCACTTATTTGCCAAATAAAGATTTTTACTTTTCAATAAGTTTAACCAGTCTAATTTGTTGGGAGAGGGGCAATGATTTAAAGGTCTTCAGAGACCAACACACATGGAGTACTAAAGATGCAGTGCTTCATACAAAAAATGCAATAAATGGCAGCTGATCGTCTGAATATGTGAAGGGCAGCTTTCCATGAATGAGTACCAAAGATGACATGTTTATAAAGTGCTGCAGGTAATCCATTTAGGTTAAAACCAACTGGCATTTCAGCAAACCTGGTTCTACTGTTAATGACCTTTGTTAAAAGTGTGAGAAGGCCTTGGTAAACTTTTTTTTTTTTTTTTTTTTTTTTTATAAAAATGACTCTTGAAAGTTGTGGAGGGGGTTTATGGTGATGGCCAATTAGTGGACTAAAAATTATTAGGTGAACAAGTTTGCAACAGGGGACTACAGTTGTTTTTTTTTTTTTTTTGTAGAGTTGAAGCTTATTTGTGATTCTAAGGACGTGAGACATTGTAGTTTATAGACAATGTTTTGCTTTTTACTTCTGTTGATTGTATTTAGGCTTCAAAGTTCTTGTTAATTTGTGAAAATTACCATGAAAAATGTTTAAATATTTTTGTTGAGCACGGACCTTGTTTGCGCAATTTAAAAGCCAATAGAAAATCATTTTGGAATTTTGTAAAGGCAACCACGGTGACGTCGAAAATACATCACTGCACCTCTCTGTAGTTTTATCTGAGGGTGTTCTTGAGTTTGTTTGAAGGTGCTTAACAACCCTGCATGCTGTGTTTTTTTTACTCAACAGGGATGTATGTTGATATCTTTATGCTATCTTTACAAGGATGAAAAGTATTTAGTCTGGTTAAAGCTGATCCTGTATCAGAGTTTAAAACCAACCCCCCACCCAGGTTAAGCAGGGCAGGGCTCAGGGCCGAGTCTGAGCAGTCAAGACAATCACATTAAGACTTGCTGATCTGCAGGAAAGACGCCCGGATCAGAGGTCAGCTGACAATGGCATTCTTCACTGTGGGACTGAGACCGTGTGTAGCGCTTTGGCCCCTTGAGGGAAGTTTAATAAGACAGTCTTAACTGTGCGGTTTCCACGAGCTCGGGTCCCTGAGGGCCTGCAAGAAGCCTGGGGCCTGAAATCCCTCTGATTACCCTCTCATTAGCGTACGGCTCTCAGCCAGGTGAAATTACTGAAGAGTGGGACGGTGGGGAAGTAGAGGGAAAACAGACTGAATTACCACAGGTAGACAGAGGGAGGACAGGAAAACAGATTGACGAGGTGGATGCGCGGACAAGGAAGACGGATTGAGGAAGTGAAAACAAATGGAGTGATATGAAAGAGGACAAATGGACTGGGCTTTAAAGCAAAGATAGACTGATTGAAAGAATGATAGAGGTCGGCAAACACTAAACCGTACACAGACTGAGGGAGGCATGGACAGATTGATGGAGAGAAGGAAAGATAACCTTAGGCTGAGAGTGAAGCAAAACATCTGAGCGTGGCCTGCTCTTTCTGATGGGGTTCGGACCCTTCCTGGATGTGATGAGCTACTGTGAGCTGTGACATGACCGTAACCACCACAGACAGCAAGGACAAGAAGTCTTTAACATTAATCAGATATGGTTTTGTGTACACAGAACTGGTTGAAGCTGCTGCACGACTCTTTGTAATACAATTGTTGAGGGAGTGATGGCAAATTTGACATCTTTCTCATTTTAGACTAACGTAATCAATCTCAAAAAAAATGTTCTTCTCCTTTTGGATAGTCATAGAAGTACTGTCATTGGTTTTTAATCTTGGTTTTTAAACAGATATCTGTTGTAGTTCACCAGTTCCCAACTATGACGACTTCTACTGTAGAGAATCCCAAAAATATATGAAAAGTGCCCATGCATCATACAGGCTGTTATCGTACATGTAATTCATAACTGATTGTGACAAGAAATATTAACAAAGTTTTTTTAGTACAGGCATATATGAACAACTGTGTGCATATTTTAAAATATATATACATACTGTAACATAATATGAAATATTAAAATATTTGCAATGTGGATTACAGTAAATTCTAGTTTTTTTTTCATTCTTGATGATCCTGTTAAATATCTTAAATACTTTGGTCATGTTAGAGACATGGTTATGGCTTTGATTCGTAATTATGACCTTTATATAGCACTGTTCGGGATAGCAGAAAATGATTTTGCTGAGTGTGAAATGTTCCTGGATCAACATCTTTGCTGACCCTGGATTAACCAGTCAGATTTAAAGAACCAGTTTATAGTTTTCATGACGTATAGGCTTACAGTGCTTGCCATTCATCTATCATTTCCTTTGATTTTAGGCATTACTCTCGTGGGTAAGGTTAGGTTTAGGTTTAGAGACATGGTCAAGATACATTTTTTGGATTAAAATGTCGTTCCTGGGTCAACAGGAACATATCTAACTCAGCAAAATCAGAATGTGCATCTGGGATATGCTGTCCATTACCACTCAAAAAAAAAATGAAAATAATAATTGACACAACTCTTAGTCGTGTCATAATAATGTGCTTTCAGTACACTATCAGCCAACTGTACAGGAGAGTTTAAAAGCAGAAATGTGCAGTTTGTAATAATGCGTACCATGTAATAATGTGAGCTGTTTGAGCTGTAATGTTGTCTAGATTGCAGGACCGGCCCCTGAGCATACGTCTTTGGAGGCCCAACCCAAACAATTTTTAGGACAGTTAAGAAGTGAGAATACAATCTCTCTTGCTTTTCAGGCCAAGCATTCTTATACTTTATTTCTTTCTTGCCGTCCTCATCACAAAATCATTAACTAGTATGCTAAAGTTTACATGCTCTGGGGGACCTCAAGGCCCAAGTACTCAGCTCACACTGTTATAGCTGAGGGCCTTTTTGTTCAACGGTCTTTGGCAGTGGCTTGAGCCTTCGAAGGCCTGTCCCAACTCTGCTACATCATCTTTTTTTTTGTAAGTAGGACAACTTTTCTCAGTGGATTAATTTGTGACTATGCATTAGTAACATGGTGGATTTTCCTCATTTTACACAAATCAAGTCACAATAGTATTCTGTGTCAATCAGCAGTGTCATGGATGCTGTCCACAAAGCTTCATCCTGAAAAAACCCTTATAATGACCAATGAATGCCCCTTAATGCAAGGAATGTTAATAATGCACAGACCATTCAAACACACACACACACACACCTTATGGAGAGTCTGGTTTTATATCACTCTTATCTTTGTCCCTTCTCCAGTCAGGTCTACCCATATGCTTCAGTGCACACAAGAATGAAGGCTAGACATAAAGAGCTGAGTGTTCACACACACACACACAGCTCTCTAATAGGACAGACCTCTGTCCTTATCTTCCACGCTGTTCTATAATGGATGGCCATTCACACAAAGGTCACATACACACTCTGTCAACACTCAGGCACCAGAGACGTCCCTCTGACAAGTGTGTCACGCTCAAAAGTATACACTAAATACACACTAAAACACACGAGAATGACCTCCTATAAAACAGACCAATAAAACAAAGACAAAATGATGGCACTTCAGTGCGTTTGTCAATGAGAATGCTTTTTCAGTCGCAGAATTACATGTCATTACCCACATTTTGATTGGGAAATAAAATGGATTGGCTAAGTTTGAAGTAACGATGTAAAAGAGCGATATCTGTCATTGCATAAAAGACATGGTGTTTGCCGACATTTTATGAAATTACATTTTATTGTTTTAGGTAAACAAAAAGCACCCAACTCTTGACAAAGACTACACTGTTTGTTCCCAATCACTACTGAGTTATTTCAGTTTTGTTAGTTTTCTATCTTGAGCCAAAATACTTATCTTAAAGACCTGAACTAAAGACTTGGGAAATATAGTTTTCATTCCTGTTATGATGTATGTAGAGGAAAAGCTCTGAAAGTTTGTAGCCCCATAGAACATGTTAGTTTTCCTCTTAGAAATAGCTTTTAGAACTATTTACTGAAAAAATAGTAAATAAAGAGAAAAGACCTCTAGCCAACTTTACAATCTCTCAGACCAACTCTGTAATGCTACCATTAATTCAAATATTCACTTTTTTGGTAAAACATTGGTTTCACTTTATTTTGATGGTCCCTTATGCACTTACATGTCAACTAACTTTAGTTAGAGTGTTATAAGAGCATTAGTAGACGTATTAGTAGGGTTAAGGTAGTTGGGGTAATAAGTTGACATGTTCTTGAAATGTTACCTATAATCAGTAGAATGTCTATTGGGAGATCATCACAATAAAGAGTTAACAGATAATAATGAGACAGTCTACTTATACTCTAATGAAAGTTAGTTGACGTGTAGTGCAAAGTTGCTTATTGTCAACAGAATGTTCATAAGAGACCATCAAATTAAAGTGTTACCATAATTTATGCTTTAATTTCAGGTATGCTTAATTAGCACTATGATTTGAGGATACCTACTAAATGTATAATTACAGTGTCTGCAGGTCATGAAATCTTTTGAAATGTTTCGCTTATAACCTGTGAAATATTTGCCTTTGGGTTCCTGCTGAATGCTTTTATTGCCAGATGTGGGCAAATTGCCCATGTGCCATATTGAGACATTTTTTGTAAATACTAATATCTCTGGCACAAAATTTGATAGGAATCACTGATAGCATAACGTTAAAGTAAACGAGAAGCTTTAAGGCAGCACCACTTCCAAAGATATAAATAGCCTCCATAATTTGTTTTCTTGGTGTTGGTACATTCCTTGGTTCCCCTTTGTATTATTCCAGAGAATTATGACTGTTATTTCTTATACCTTAATCATAATAAGGACATGTTGAACAAACTACTGCCAACCACCAGTGAGACTGCAAAGCATACCTCAATAAGCACCGCTTGCATCATCTGTAAACTGTGTAAATAGGCCTTTATTTTAAACTTCAGTCGTATCTTTCACTATCATACTCTGTCTATCAAATACACCTATTGGAGTTATCTAACCTAATAAATGATTTGCACTAAATTGAACTAAATAGCATTGACATGTTCACATTGAATAGCCAGCTAAAGAATATGAACTAAAAGCCATGAAATTTAGAAATGTGTTTTCATCTTATAATTTAATGAAACAATATATGAACTGTTAGTGTCAATGCAATAGTAACCTTTTGACATGTAGGTTGGGAAATACTTTTAAAACATACTCATTTCTATCATTTCTAGCTAAATCCCAAAAAAATAAACCACCCATTCTCAACATTTCGGAGCCTCAAAAGAGTTTAAGGTGCTACACACAGTCAGATTTTGAAAGACTTTGCCACATTTTACTTTCCTCAACAGTTCCTCTGATATTTACAGATAATAGTATCTATCATATTTCCTTCTTACCTCACAGGTACATCACATTTACCCTTGTTAATCGAAATTTCACGGGCAATATTACGTTTTCAATGCATTCTATTTCTTCTCATGTAGATAATCTTCATTTTGTTTTATGACAACCCTATCAACAACAACAACCCTTAACTGTGTTAAAATCACTGGCCTCCTCGTGGCTTATTGCTTTAGTATAGAGTTGAGAACACAGCCTTGCACGCGGACACTTCAGCTGTTAAAGTTGGGATGTTCAGATTTTTGGCCTGAGTGATGACTGAGGAAAATGATAAATCCATATGTGAAGGAAGAGGGGAGTGTGCTGACTGTTGTCTTTTGTCCTGCAAAGGATGCAGTAAGAGGAGAGGCTGGCAGGCATTGTTTTAAAGACAAAGATTGAAATGGGGGTTGGGTGGGACACTTGAGGAATGCGCTTGTGTTTTTCTCCAAAGATAAAGGCTCCTGGAGCAAACACACGCAGCTAAGACAGACAATCATAGACCCTGAAAACTCCACACAGCAACATATAATTTGCTGAAGCATTCAGAGGAGCTTACCGCAGTAAGGACAATCATAATCTCTTGTTCACTCTTCCGCTTCTAACAATATGGACCCATCATTAATACTTATTTCTGTTTGACAGTAGGTTTCTTGTTTCAGTTTCTTACAGTTGAACAACTTGGATCATATAGGTTTTAATGCAGACTCTTAAAATACTTAAAATGTCAAAAAAACATTTCAGAGTAAAATATTAAAATAGTATAATTTTTTTTTATGTTTTTTGACAAAGCAAAATACGAAAATATGAAAATAGCAAAAATATGAATTTTGACACCACTCAAAATCTAACAAAATATATATATATACTGTACTACTTTTGAAAGTAATAATCATTTTTGCACGACATATACAAATTATATTTGGTAATTATATAAACATTTATGATAACTGATATGCAGAATGTTTATTCAATACTAGCCATTTTTCAATAATATTAAATACAGAAACATTTCATCAACACATCGTCTATATACTATTTAGTTGTTTTTCTTTTTACTTTTAGTGCAAAGTCATTTACAATCTATAGTAATTTGTGGTTTTTTTTGGCTACATCTTGAATTGCTACTTGTTTGTCAGTTTAGAAAAACGCATTACGACTAATTGATCAGAAAAGTGTGAACTTTTTCAAAAAGAAGAAGAGGTTAAACTAGCTGGTGTTTCGTTGGCACAGTGATTTTCATCCATTTACTCCATTTCAGCAATGAGGGTCTAAGGATAATTATCTTTTAATATATATTACGAGTAAACCATCAAGGTGTATTACATTAATGAATTTCTAGGGGAAAATACTGATAATTGTCATTAAAGACTGTAAACAGTCTTAATTGTTTTGAATGACTTTGTTTCTTTATGCAGTGTAGTATTTCTTTTATCTTGGGATGTAAGTTTACCTGGACATGTTTTCATGAGATTTACTAAATACTGCATTCCAGAAGTGTTAAATAAATTTAGACAACCAAGGAAGCATAACGTGGGAGAAAAAGAGATAAAGCCAAAAGAAGATGGAAGGTTTAAGTCAAGGACATTTTCAAGGAGTCTTGAGAAAGAACTGATTCTTTCTTCTGAAGGGATTGGGGACAAGAGATCCATTGGTGTAGAGACACAAACCGGGGAGGGAACTCTAAGCCTCATTCCCAAATCTACTTCGCACCTTCTGCAGAGCAGAGAAGGTCATTGTATCTTCAGGAGGAATGCTTAAAACTAGAATGTCAAGAAATTGGATCACCCCAAAACAATTATGGAAATATGCATCCGTCAGGTGTGTGTGTGTGTGTGTGTGTGTGTGTGTGCAGATATGTAGCATATTCAGTCACAGATAAAAGGATCAAGGAGGAACTTGGGAAAAGTTTGTGAAATGGAAAGAGAGGAAGATTTAAAAGGGTCATATCATTTTTTTTCTTTATTTAGATTTTTCTGAGGTCGACTTAGAATGTCTGTGAAAAAACTGATATGCCAAAACAGGCAGAGTAACATTTTACACTCTCTCTGAACCTTAGAATTAAACGACCTTCTTAATTCCACAGTTAATCTTTTTCTGTGCTTTGAAAGCGTATGTAATGTGCTCTTTAGCTTTCCTTTTACAGGTTGCGGTATGTTTGCTGTCCTTTTCACACTGTGAAACGTTCACGTAACAATCTCTCGGCACTCAAATGGTTAAAATCGGAATCTAAATCTCAAAGATAAATTTCATCCAATTGCGTTCTCAACATTTTGGAGCCTCAGTAGTTTCTAGTGCAGAGTGGAAGGTGCTACACAGCGGTCAAATTTTGAAATAGCACATTTACTTTTCTCTCAACAGTCTCTCTGATATTTACACATATTAGTATCCTCATCATATTTCCTGCTTACCTCACAGGTATATCAAGCATGTGAAGCAATTTTCACAGGCAAAATTAAGTCTTTTTCAATACAAATCCATGCGATTGGGAATTGGGAATTGGGAACTGGGCAGATGCAGATTTCCCAGCTGGTTGAAGTTCAATATTTATTCACTCAACCAACAAAGTACAAAGCACTTATTGCATACATGCACTCACATTGCACTCACGCTGATAAACACCTTCCTGTAACTACAACAACAAACCCACGTGATTCCTTTTTTGCAAGTATTAAAAGCGCTAGTACCAAGCAAAGAAAAACTATTCAAAACGAGGCTAAATGTGTATACTTTTTATTTGTAACAGAAACCCAGATTACACTGACAAAGAAAATGAATCTTTTTACATAAAAACAAGATATATTTATACAAAAACAGAGGTAAACGGAATTAAAGTCTCTTGGTTTAATTCTCTTGGGTTCTCCCAAGGTGAAGACCAAATCCCTCCAACCCATAAACCCGCGTGGTATAATAGGGTGGCGCTGAATCTTGTGGTTAGTTGGATGATGGATACCAGCTTCAAGTTGGTGAGGTCAAACCAGCACAACATTCCCGTAATAAACAAAACAGTATGGCACGTTGCTCAAAGGTTGTTTCTGAAGTCTTACGGTTACTCAACAACAACAGACAGTCTTTATTTGGTTTATTCTTTAGTGCCAGTCAAGTGTTGCAGATATCTATGTGTGTTTGTGCCTTTGTGTTTTTTTTTTTTACATAAGCATAGATATTTCAAGGCAGATTTCAGCCCACTAAACGGAGAACTCTACATTATCTATGTCTTTCAGAAAAAGTGCTAAGACTTTGTGCTGCTTTTTCTATTGTTAAAACACATACACACTCTGCTGACAGAAAGTGGATCGCTTAAAAACAAAATACCAATTACTTACTTTAGTCCATGAGTATGCATCCGTCCACGCATCAGCAATATCCTTATCATACATGACCTAAGAAGTCGCCATTAATAAATCTGATGTTTGTATCCAAATTCTTGCATTATAAAGATCATATTTTTAACCTTTTGCTGTATATCCTTTTTCAGTCTTCATCAATATGAAAGTCTCCTTTAGAAAAACACTCTGCAAAAATGGAAATACTTCATCAATGTTCTTTAGATTAATGGCTGTCCGGTGTTGTGTAGTTCCTATTGGATTACATTATGTGGCTCCCAAAAATGTTGAAATGGTGGGAGGTAACGCCCCGGGATGAGATTCGCTTGATATCACAAATTGAGATTTGTAATATTAGCTTACAGCAGATAATTCAACAGGTTCTGACTGACCTTTTAGGTAGTCTGGAAGCAAGCAGTTATCTTGATCCTTGAACCAGTAAAAAGGATGTAGAAATGTTCTGATTGTGAGCGGGTAGGTTAATGGAAGGTTCTTGGGCAACCCAACAAGTTAGGCCTGCATTTGTTCACTTAGCAGAGCACGTGCTCTGAGTTTTGTTTTCAACTCGTTATTTCTCGATGCTGGACAGAATCTTCTTCGATGACCAGCCAG
>NW_025048320.1:65000-70540 GCF_018831695.1 Puntigrus tetrazona | reverse complement strand
TGTTTCATTCAGCTCTGCAATTATCTTCTCCGTTTCCTGTTAGAAACACAGAAAGGCAAGGCTAAATGGAAATATTTTTTCTCTGCATTAGATTCCATTTTAGATACCAAGCATACAAAAAGAACCCCTGAACAATCAGGAAGCACTCTGCATTCTGGATTCTGACATAACATCAGTTGACGTGCCTCTCGAAAGGCTGCTGTATCATTTAGAGAGTAGTAGCTGAAGTAACCCGATCTTCTAAAATTCCAAAACCTTTACCTACTTTAATAAGAGAGTGATGTTGAGAATGAGATATCATGTGTACCTTGAGTCTCTCCGCCGGGCCTCCTCTTTGCTGATGTGTGCAGTGGGATCAGGCGTCACACCCCCCCTCCATTGGTGCGGCCAGAGGTAGACTGCTCATATGTGAAGGCAGGGTTGGGAGAGTTCACCTAATGCTCCTCCCAAAGTGGGGCGCCCTGTTTCAGACCCTGAGAAAGAAAATAAGTGTGCCAGTTATTGTTTAAGTGACTGTTAATGTAATTGTAATAATGTAACTTTTTTGTGTATCCTGTGACCATGTGATCAGATTTCCCTCCACAGTTCTCATATTATTGTAATGCTAAAAACACCTAATATACAAGTGCATACGTTTTGGGTCAATAAGATTTATGCTTTTAGTTTAACCCAGTAAGAAAGTATTAAACTCATTAAAACTGCCAGTAAAAATTGCTTTAAAAATACTGTGTTTATTATGTATATATAAATGCACCACATGCAGTAAATAGACAGCACTGTGCAAAAGTTTTAGGCAATTGTACCTATAGAGAATTGCTGCTGTTTTATAGGCAAAAGAGCATTGACTTGATTTAGACTTCTCTTTTGTTCATTCATCCGCATTTTTAATGAAAATAAATGTTTAACACTTACATTTTTAAAGCATTCTTTGTTTGCAGTATTTTTCACCTGCCTAAAAACTTTACTGTACATATATACATTATACATATATACATACACACACACACATAGCTGATTAATCATTTGACAGCAATAATTTTCAATTAATGCTTTTAAATATTTTTTAAAATGTATTCAAGTGGAAATTGCAATAATATTTCACTTTCATTTTTTTTTATTCTTACCGTATTGTATAGATCTGTACAGCTTTTTTATTTATGCCGATTTAAATATTACACAACTTACATATCTCGATTTTAATAAGAACCTGGTTTTGTGGTAAAACGCGACCTTTGTGTGTGTGTATTTACCTGAGGCAGTGATGAGGTTGCTGAGTCCCTGAGACAGGAGGAGCTCTTTGAGTCTGTTGACCTCTTCTTTCAGCTCCCTGACGAGACGTGCGTTTGGATCCTCATTAATGACAGCATTACACTTTATCTGCTTAGCCCTGTCTGCATACCTACAGCAGGACACACGCTGGTTATACAGACCAGACATGACAATGCATTGTAGAAAAGAACTACGGTTCTGTTGTGTGCGTTTTACCTGAGAGTACTGAGTGTTTCTTCATAATTAATATCTGCTGGGCTCAGAGCAGCAATCATGGCTGTGCGAGAGTTTCCACCTTCAAACACAAACATTCAGTCAGTGTGGAGCGGTAACAGCAGTTGGTCAGAGACTTGTTTGAAACAAAAACTAAACCAAAAGTTAAATGGATCACCAACAGCAGGTCTATTCACAAAAATCCTAATATTCTAAATTAAGCAGTAAAAGCAACCAGTACACTATGCAAAAAACATTCCTTTATGTAATTATTGAAATTAAATATTAACACAATTGACAAATTATAGCTTTGTACCATTTCTTATATTTGCTTTTAAACTGTTCTTGAAGGAAACTGTCAGTTGAGCGATAGAGAAATAAATGAAGAGTGATGTTGCGATCCTCTTTTTCCTTGATAATTGATATTTGATTGTTATGAATAACATAACAGAGAGCAACAAGACTATTAGACTTCATTTTTGGCCACATGCTTTACACTACAGTTTAAAGGTTTGTGTCAGATTTTTACATTTTTATTTATTTTTATCCTCACAAAAGTTACATTTCTTACAGTTTTTATTTATACAAACAACTTAAAACAACTTTTTTTTCTTTTCAATTAAAATGTATTTATTCAGGTTTCACTGAATTCATCTTAAATGTATTTCAAAGATAAACAGAAAGTTTTATGGGTTTAGAATGACATGAGGTTGAGTAAATTAAGCTAATATAAATTTTAGATTAAACGTCCCTTTAAATAAATGAAGTTCTTTAACACAATTCCTTTTAACGTCTAAAACTTTCAGAACACACACAGTTGATGTCTCATGCTTTGTGTGTTACCAGAACCCACAGAAAAAATATGCATAACAAAATGATTGTCTGCACAAGTAAGTTAAAGAGCAAGAATAGGTCCATTTCTAAGATTTACTGTTAAAACACAATGTCTGCTGACAGGGCTGACAGAAAAGAACTTAATGACTAGTTGCATATCAGATAAACTTCTTTGTTGACTGGTTTTAGACACCAGACATCCTCTAATTTAACATTCCTGACACCATTGCAGAATCTAAAAACACGTGACCCAAAAGGCATCTTATCTTACTGGTCAATTAATTTATTTGACTGAAAACTGTCTCTTTAATAGAAAAAATACACTCGTCAGACTAATTTTCCTTCCTGGTGTGAACACGTGTTGGAATGCATGGTTTCAACTCTCGGTCTGTGAATAGGCCCTTAGGGACGGCAAGACGTACCTAGATTCTCTCTCTCAACAGCCACGTGAGCACAGAATCCCTGTAGGGAATGAAATCAGAGCGTCTCTTCTTTGAGCCGTGCTGTGGGGCATATTGTTACTCTTCACAAAGAACTTAACATTTGAGACGAAACACAAAAGGGATCTAGACGAAGACACAGTTGAGAAATTAAATAAAGAACTGAACCGAAGCAGCAGTAAGAAAAGAGAGTAAGGAAATCTAAAAACAGTTCCTACCATGTCTGCCAGCTGCTGAGATGACTTTCCCAGTGTTGTCAGGGACTTGTTAATATTGGCTCCCTCCTAAAACAAACCAAAAACCAAAATGCTTTAAAACTTTGTTAATACTCAATACGTTTAATACAACAAAAGGTAAGTAGTTTAAATCCATGTTATATAGTCATAATACTTTTACAGCATTTTTGATTAAATCAATGCATCCATATAGTAGTCAATATCTGAAGTGGATAAAAAAAGAAGAAAAATTTGCTGTAAGACAAGAACGCGAACATCCTTCAGAAATAAAAAAAAAACGATGACAGTATTTCGCTTTGCCTAAACTATTCCTTTTATTCAGAACTAATAAGACATCTGACAGACCTTCAGCCTCATGCCCTTGGCTCCAGACGGAGTCTGCTCTCTCACTTCCTGCCAGATCAACCAGGCTGATCTTGCTCACCTGAGCAGGAGACAAGAAACTAGACTCAGTAAAGAACAGTAAAAAGCAAGAGATTTCTAACGTCTGACGCACACCTTCTCAGTGTCCAGGCTGGTCATGTTGTCATGTCGACGCTGTGTGAAGAGGATGGTGAACACAGCATGCGGCGACTGCTGGTCTCGTTCATATTAGTAAGCGGCAACCGTCCTGGAAAGTAAGAGAATATGGACAAAAAGCAAATAAAGATGGCCAAACATTTCATTTTCACACATCAGTAGATTTTAAAATGCGCTCAAGTGCAATTAAAGGGTGGTTGATTTTTGTGTTTACTGGGTGGAGTCTAACATGTTTGAATGCTTTGTTTTTTAAAAACCATTACCATTATTCTACACCACTCTGTCCCTTCTCATATAAACACGCTAATCATTTCCTGCTTTTATGAAGCCCGTTCCTTTGAAATATACAATGGAGTCTGATTGGTTAGCTGGTCCATTGTGTTCACTAAACAGTCTAAAAAAAACAAAAAGGTCTAAACGTCATGCCCCTCAGCTATTTTATTGTAAACAATGGCATTGTCTGTATTGCTTATCAATTTGAGGCCTACTGAGACGCAGAGGATATTAATGAAGAGGATCAAACAAGGTTTTTACACAACGTTTCAGAGCGGTACGTGTCTTTGTTGTTGCTTCATACTTATAAATCACGCGTTATTTCTAAATACTACTGCTTCTGTTAGCTTTTTGATATATATTTTTATTCTGATCAAAGCTTTCATATAGCACGACAACCGCAAATGAAACTTGAGGTCCATTAGAATCGTTAGACAGAATTGTGATTCAGATATGAAAAGATTTCTTCATGCACCCTTAGTTTTGGAAGCTTGGCTTGGTTTATTAAAAGATAACAAACAGCATGTTAAGTATTGACGTTTGATACCACCACAGCAATGAAATACAATACATGCAGTTCATCAGCATTCTTGCCTATATTTTAGTTTATTTATAAAAGGCCTTAACTTATGATTAGTTTTTTTATTAGAATTTTTTTCTCCATTATCTTTGTTTTTATCAGAGATTTAATATAGCATGTATAATAGCATGTGTGTGTGCATATATATATATATATATATATATATATATATATACACACACACACACACATATATATATTCATATGCATGTATATAATCTCATTAATTGCTTCTTAGTTTAACAGACAAACAGTATTTTCATCTTAATCATAGTCATGTTTGTGTGTATAATAATACCTGGCTTTGTTGCCAGTGTCCATGAGATCTGCAATATCACTGTAGTTGGTAACAGCCATTTTGGAGAGGTCTTCTACGTAAGGACCCATTATAGGGTGCTCTCTGACCCTCAAGGCCCCTCTGCTTTTGGGTTCAACAAATCTCGAACACGCTCACAGTAAATCTCCATATATGAAACCTAAAAACACAAATACATGTATATCCATAAACAGTTTAAATGTAAACTCGCATGCTTTAAGAGGCCATGCATCAATGAAATCTCCAAAACAGTTCTTTAACAGTATGTAAATAGACACAAACATACCTCTACAGAAAAGGACAGGTCAGGGTCAGTGTTGCCTGCTGTCTGTCTGAACAAATCTTCACACATCTATGGGGGTAAAAACAAACAAAATGATTAAGTGATGCACAATGAGAGAGATGTGCAAGAGATCACTAAGTGAATTGAATTCAACACAGAATAAATCATTAATGATTTCAATTATTTCAGTGCTCACAAAAGCTCTGTCTTTAAAAGTTTAAATTATTGTAAGGTTTATACGATTTTTAATCGGCCACTTTGTATCGTTATATAGTTTATAGCTACTCTGTAAATCAGACTGCTCATCAGTATAAATCAGTCTGATGCTACTATCACGAGGAGCTCTCATTAAATACAGACTTTACTTGTATAAACTTGTGTCTCAGTTGTCAACTGAATTTAGACTCCAATGATTTACAAATTCTGAAAGCTACAGTATGTTAGCACAAATCAATACTACAATATGTGAAAAGACATTTCCCAAATGTTGTTCATTCGATTATACAGTAACTTAGCAAAAAATAACTGAATGCACCTTTAATATAGACCTGTCATTAACGTTTTATCATCCAATTTA
>NW_025048320.1:0-60000 GCF_018831695.1 Puntigrus tetrazona | reverse complement strand
ACCGGGTTCAGACATTTTGTGGAGTATACAATGTAATCAGAATTGTTTATGTTCAGCATGTGCGTGCTTTCTACTGAATATAAACCAGGCTGATTGTGTTGATTATGTTCTGGGGCACTCTCCAAAATGTAAAATTACATTGGTTGACTGATGTCACATGGACTATTTTACTGATGTCCATACTACGTTTCTGGACCTGGGAACACTGAGTGGCATTTATCAAAAATATATTTATGCGTGTTCGAAGATGTTTGGAGCGTCATGAGGGTTAGTCATTTTGGGTGAACTAACCCTTTAAAGAAGTCACCAAAACTGGAAAAATCCAAGCATTTAATAATCATAATAATAATTAAAACAAAATGAGAACTGAAAACATTCAAATAAAAGCTAATTTACAATATTAACGAATAATATAATAGTATATGATTAAAGAAAAACAGTTGTACAGTTTAATACATAGTCACTTGATGATGTTTTTTCTTTTAATCAAGTATTCTGATATATGAGTGGAATTAAGAGAGCACATTAAATGGCGATTGTTGCAAATATTATAAAAGTATAAAAAAACGATTTTATCGTCACAGAATGGAAACCCTCTGCATTTTCACATTATTTCCTTATTCCCTGCACTCCAAGGGTCATCACCTGCTCCCAACCGGATGACAACGATGTGTCTTCTGCATGCGGATGAGAGTCTGGCCGGCAGCCAATGAGCCGTGTACGCTTGTCAGCTCAAGAGAAATCTCAAAGACGCACACGATGGAAACTACCTCAGGACATTATTACCACTTTAACTGCAACAAAAACATGGAACACCCACTGTTACTATAAAGATGATAATTACTGCTGCGTGGCATTACAACAGCAACAACGTAAACGCGCGGGAACAAGCAAACAACTGAGGAAAACAATGCTTATTCTGCCAAGTCCACCACATAAAGAGCACTCACACATGCTACTGTTATTGTACTATCAAATTAGTCAGTTACACTGCCGACCAGAGACACTGTATGTTTAAAAAAATTCATTTACATAGCACTTTATAGAATAATACTGATTACAAAAATAAAAAAATGTAACGCTCTACTGAGAAAGATAGTGTCACTGTTCAGCTCAAGTCGTATATAATGCTCTAACAAACAAAATCGGACATGTTGTGTTTAACTTGAGGAGCTAATGTAATTGGCATAAGTTTTATTTCAAGAATGAACAAAGTAGCATATTTGAGTTTGAATAAAAATCGATTAAGTAATCAATCCTCGTGATGCACGATGAGGTATTTTTGATACTGATCCGAACTGAACCCAAACTCTGAGCTCTGGGCTAAATAATGACACTAACGTATTCTTTTTTTATTAAAAGGGTTAGGAAAGGGTTAACCCTAATGCTATGGAAAGGTGGCTTTCTAAAACCTTCATCCTCTCTCGTGGAATAAGCTGCCAACCTCCACCGAACTGCTGAGAATTTTAAATCTTTCAAAAAGCAGCTAAGACACACCTACTCCACAAGCACTTAACCACCCCACCCTTAAACCAATGCACTTATTATTACACATAAAATTTTTATATTTTACTCTCCCCATTTCCCCTTCTCTCCAGCTTGTTTCCTAATGTAGTTGTTTAAATTATGCACAAATTTTGTTGGCTCTTTGCCATATTGGTTTTACTCATTTGTGAGTTGCTTTGGATAAAATTGTCTGCTGCTTTATGACCGAAAGTATTGGGATATTACACCAACATTGCTAAACGCATAGATATTAATATGAGCTAGTCCCGCATTTGCATATAACAGCTCGCACTCAACTAGGAAGGCTTTCCACAACATTTTAGAGCATTTCTGCGAGAATCTTTGCACATTCATCCAGTAGAGCATTTGTGAGGTCAGGCACTGACGTTGGATGAAAAGGCCCGACTCGCAATCCCAACTCCAATTTATCCCAAAGGTGTTGAGAGTCAGGGGTGGTTTCCGACTAACAGTGGACTTTAAATATACGATGGCTAGGTTGAACCATGCTGGCTGATACCAAATTACCTATTACTCACTCAATAGCTGATGCTGAATCAAAAGTAAAATAGTGTTTTACTAAAAAAAAAAAAAAAAGAAGGATGAATCGAATCACGCTCACAGAAAGTGCTAGAGTCACAGTATCTCTTCCGAGGCTTGGTACATTTTCAACTCATGTTTTTAAGTCTCGAGCAAGAAACTGTACAACATTCCCATTATATGATAGGACTGATTATTACATAAAGTGATAGCACACCACATTAAAGGGGTCACGTGATGAAAGTTTTCCTTTCTCATTGGAGTGTTAAAAGATGCAAAGACTAAAATCTCAAAATCAAAGAGATATTCTTTATAAAAGTTAAGACCGCTAAAATGGCTCATTTAAACAAGCTGCCACGTCTACATCACTGTGTTGAAAGCAGGAGTGTGCATTATTGACAAAAAAATCTATCAATATATCAATTATTATGATAATTAGTCGATATTTTGTGTTATTATTGAGTCATATGACACTTTTAAAAACAAATGATTACTCATGTTTTCATACCCTCTGACCAAATTCAAAAATGAAACATCCTCGAGAGCAAGGGTTGCAGCTTGCATATTCTGCGTATAGGAAGTAACGGCTCTGTACATTCTATCTGCATTCGCAGCCTCACGTGTGAAAACAAACAACACAAGGCATCAGCGATTTCCATCTTTAGAGGCCACCCTCACACTGCATGATGACAGCAGACCCTTCTCAGTCGCTCCAGCAATGATTGTAACCCAGTGAACCTACAGCATTCATTTTGCATGAATTTTACCAGTAGTAATTAGTTTTGGCAATCAACTATTGTGCAATTATTCTGCAAAATTGATACACTGGTCAACTTCTTAAGGGCCTTGCTAAATGCACTGGGGCATAGTCATGCTGGAACAGAAAAGGTCATTCCCCACACTGTTCCCTTCTTGTCTTGCTAAACCAGTAAGACTTCTCTTAAATGGACGTAAGAGGCCTAGCCTGATCCGCGATGAACATCCCATACCATTATCCCTCCTCCTTCACACTCGTCCTTCCACAGAAAAGGTTACTTCTGCTCCAGCAACCCCTGCTTGCCTTCACTTCATCCAACGCTTGGCATTGTGCTTGCTGATGCAGGGGGACGCCAATGGAAACCCATTCTATGAAGCTCCAGCCACACAGATTTCATATTGAAAACTTGAAATCAACAGAGAGTTAATAACTTTTTAAGGATTTGAACTTGCAAAATACAAAGTGCATGGCTAGGTGCTTCATTTCGGGTCTGAATGTAACGCCATGATTCAATTATGAAGAGGTGTTTCTAATTTTGTCCATAGCTGTATGTCTAAATGCATTTTAGGTTTTGGAATGGAACAAATGATCTGATTAAATTACAATAATATAAAAAAGCGTTAATATTGTGCGCCATACAACGTATCTTTAACCACACTTGTTCTCTGTTGGACTTCACTGCACATGCATGTTAGCCATTGTAAACACATTCCAGTGTATTTCAGGCATCAGCAGCTTGGTATGAAGGGACAGTATGGGCTAGTCAGCAATGCCCCCTGAGGGGTTTTGTGTGTGCGTATATGTGTGCGAGTATCTCCATTTGTACGTACAAGTTTGGAGTACGTATTTGTTGATACTGTACTTTTGGTTAAAGGACGTTTACACAAAACAGCAAGATTAGAGGAAATGACTTTTAGTGCGTCAACCTGTAGAGACTGTGATTTCTGGATCTCACAGATATCCAGCACTCAAATATTTGAATCACAATTAAGTTACAGGAACAGAGCTACACCCTTTAGCTCAGACAACACAAACACACACTCTGCCACGGTGACACAGCCCGCATTACACTCATAGTCTACATTACACACATATTACTGGCTTATGCAACTGCAGCAGGTGACTGGGCGTCTCTGTCAGCCATGCAGTACATCTAAAGTTTCCCTCTCCTGACTCACACGCTGAAATGAGATTACACACTGCAGATTGTGCCATACTTTTATTAGTCTGCTTATATAAATATTAAGTATCCAGCGATGAACCTACCATTATCGATACTGTTATCCCTCTCTCTAAACAAATGTGTTTTTGGGCTAATGGCATATATAAAATTTGTATTAAATGTATTAAAGGTTAAATGAAAATGCTGCCGATAATCACTTACCCTGATGTTTTACCAAACCTGTAAAACAAAAATGTTTTGTTCATCTTCAGAACACAATTTAATAATTTAACACAATTTTAAGAAATCCGGGAGGCTTGTAACTCTCATTGACTGCCAAGTTATGATCCCTGTCAAGGTCCGGAAAAGTATGAAAGACATTGTCTAGTGGTTCAACTGTAATGCTATGAAGCTAAGAGAATACATTTTGTACGCAAATAAAATTTTGGAGGCCTATTTTGGAAGACATCCACTGAACGCAAACAGCTTATATTGTTCTGTGTCAGTCTCAACACAAGGATTCAGTTTACATTCAAATCAAAGCGTAAATACACATAAAAAAAGGATCTGAGTGTTACAGCTGACACAGAACAGTGTATGCTGTTTATGCTTAGTGGATCCAAAATGGTGCTACGGTGTTGAGGAGTAGATAAATTGTTGAATAAATGTAAAATGTGTACAAAAAGTTCTCATCGCTTCATAAAATGCAGATTGAACCACTGATGGCAGATGGACTATTCTGACAATGTCTTTCATACTTTTCTGAACTTTGACAGTGTTCATTACTTGGCAGTCAAATGGGACAGTTACAAGCCTCCTGGTTATCATCTAAAATATCATAAATTGTGTTCCAAAAATGAACAAAGCTTTTGGAGCAACATGAGAGTAGTGATTAATGGGGTTATCGAACTTAATTCATGTTGGTATAAGGTCCCATTGATTGTAATTCTGGAGGTTTTAAAATATTACCAAGCAGTAAAGCAGTTTTGTAAAGCAGTTTACAAGCTACTTTAAACTTTCAATCCTTTAAAGGAGGCTTTTTTCTTAATTATGATATAATGACAGCTTTACTTTATTTTCAATGAAATAATTTACATACATGTTCTTTTTGCATGATGAAATATACTACATCACAGTTTCTAATAACATAAGGGATAAGGGACATGAGATAAAGCGAGCCTTATTTGTTTGGTCATAAGATTTCAACATGTCTGCCCCAGTAAAAGTGACCTACTCTAATATGGTCAGTAAAGCGTTTTGTAATGACAGCAGCAGAAATGTGACCCTGGACCACAAAAACAGTCATGGGTACATTTATAGCAATTGTCAACAATAAAAAAAAAAAAATCTTTAGGATATTAAGTAAAGATCATGTTCCATTATGATATTTTGTAAACATACTACCATAAATATCAAAGTTAATTTATGATTTGTAATACTGCTAGACGTTTAAATGTGATTTTATGAATATTTAGATTATTTACACCCTCCAGATGATTAATAAATCTTAGTTTCACAAAACTGACCTCTATTACTAGTTTAGGGGTCCAGGGCTACAAATGGCCTTGCCTGGTGAATGAATATTCGTTGCTTTCAAAAACTCAAGTTATTGTTTTGTTGTCAAGTCAATCCCCGAAAAAGGGACCCTTTATCTTAAAAACACTGTGTAAATAAAGGGCTTCCTGCTACCAGGACTCTGCACAATCTTTCACAATCACTTTCTCTTTCCCCTTTAACACAGTGTTTCAGTAACTTTTGGAACTTTAATGTGGTCACATTTTAGTAATAAGGAGTGGAATCTGGAGCACAGCACACTGCACAGCTGCTCACACAAACAGCCGCTCAGAGCTCAATACCGATAAAAGAGAAACGCTGATCTAAGAGCAATTCCTCCTCGGTCAATTCTGAACTTTGTTTTTAATCCATTCGAAGGGGTCATCATCCAATCACCCTTATCTTACTTAAAACACATGCTGCACAGAAAGAAAGTGAACGGAGACTAGAAATGGCATGCTCTAAAAAGGACGTAAAAGTCATAAAGCTTTTCCTGAAGTGTTCGTGTAAGAAGCAGATCTCGGTTGCAGATCTAAAATTTACTTCCATTTAAACGTGTATTAAAACGTACTTCATGAAGATGCACTGCACCATGTGTTCCCTCGATTATGCACTCCCTCATTTTCATGTCACTCGACCTTTTGTGACACAACTGATTTGAATGTGGACGTTTGAATGAGGTTTAACAGATACAGTAGAGAGAAAGATTTTCAGAGCATGCTGATTTTGTTTGCCCCTCACATTTCAGGTATTTAGCATTAAAGATCTTCCTTTGTCAGTGTTGAGAGTGAATAAATGATTTATTTGTTAGGGTGAACTATTACTCTAAGCAGGGCTGCAATCTGTAGGTTTTGCCTCTTTGTCACCATCTCTGTTTAAAACCTGCAATTGCTGTTATTTAAGGAACGCTCTTCTTCGTGCAAGTTGTGCACGGCTCCAGAACAGATGAATCTAATGTTTCAAAGAGTATGTGTAGCTGTCAGTCACAGCACTCATGTGGAATCACAGATTCTAGCCCACGTCTTGAAATTTATGACCCAAATAAGAAATTTCATTTGTCATCTGAACGAATAAGTAACAAGCCAGTTTGTTCTGACCAACCGAGGAAAAAAATATTAGGCCTACGATAAATCACGTTACCAACGGCGATTGGTTAGCTCCCATCACATGGAGGTCTTTCCTAAAGAGCTAAATCAAGTGTGTAAATTAGAGAGACGTGCAAAATGTAAAAGTTGTAGGTCATCAGGAACAAGTCTGAAAACAACCGGGGCAGTGATCTGCGGCTCTACGTTAACTGGTGCTTCATTTGAAAAAAGGTGATGGAGATGTACTGCTAATCAAAGAACCGGCTTCACTGACGAGATGCACGTGAATATATCGATTGATATGTATCGGCCACAACTCTAAATCTGATGAACATTTAAAACAGGAATAGAATTCAATTTCAGTCACGCGTGTGTTTCTAAACGCATGATCCTTTCTGGATTAGTATCTGTGGAAACAACCCGCCACATGCAGCATCATCTCCATGTTTACAGACGTATGCCGCATGCTTCCTTCCACAACCACCCAAATTAAAAAACATTATTAGAAAGATACTGTTGTTAATCTGGCTAAGGTAAGGAGACCGTTTTCAATACTGTTTTATGCATTTGTTGCTCAAATTTTTTATTTCACAGTGTTAAGATATTATTTCTTATCTTGCCTAATAGTTTCATTAATTAGTAACAATCCTAGTAATATAGAAGTATTATTTGTATTATATATATTTTTTTATTATTTTATTATTTATTATTATCATCATCATTAACAGGTGCAGCAAAACAAAATCGTAATAATAATAATTTTCATATTTCTTCCTAAATCATGCACCTCTAAGCTTGTTCCTGAACATTTCTCTAAACCATGTACGCAAGGACTAAACTATGCCACGTTACAGACTGAACAACTCATATAATTAACTTTCGACAATTTCTGTTTGAACACGAGCCTCGAGACTCAAAGAACGAAACACAGAGAGATGGGACGGCTAAAATGAGAAAGGCAGAGACAGCATACCTTTTGGAGCCTGAGGAATGTTGGTCTGTCATTAAGTGTGTGTGTGTGTGTGTGTGTGTGTGTCCTGTAATAAAGTCCCTAAAGACAAGCAGCTGCAGTGCAGAATACAGGCATGCAAACGCAGTTTTCAATTAAAGTGCCAGAGACAGGGCTGAGAGCTCAAATAAAATCATCTAGCAAACCAGACATAACAAATTGCAGATAATAAAGAGAGAGAGACATGTACAAATATATTAAAGGTAAAATAAAGCGTGTCAATACACTTGAACCGGAACTGAGATAAACTATTATTTCCTCTTGTAACCTGAGCGATGTCATGGCCATCATGAAAACAACTCTTCTGTACAGAAAGTACTGTGGTGGAAAGAAACATGGGACAGAAATATCATGATATACCAGATTACTCTATTTATACGGTACTTATAAGGAATAGCATGAAAAATTATGGCATTGCTATAATATCATGCCCCAAACACAATGATAATACCACTTTCTGTATTCTGTCAAATCAAGCAGTGCTGGTAGTCAACAGCACGAATCAAACTAACTTAATGTTTCCCAAACACCTGAAGCAGGTTAACTTCTGAATTCAGGAAGCCACGTATCATCTGATCAGAGACAATTGTCTTATATGGCTCCAATATAATGTCAAATACAAACAAGATATTTCATATGACCCCCTAAAATGATTAAACACCCTGGTAGGATATTAAAATGAATCAAAAGCTTGAGCAAGAAGAGAAATCCAATAGGAATTTCATCTTATCCAGAAAGATCTTTATCTAAAATGAGTCATGTGTACATTCCTTCACAGTTTTTGACAAAGTGAAACTGGCTGAAAACCGAGCGTGTTCCCAACCAGCTAAAGTGGCACTGGACAGTCACAAAAGGTTTCTAAATATACAGGTTTTTGTATATATTTGGCAACCACAGAAGTCAAATGAATTGTCAGAATACCTCAAAGGGATGCTGATTGCTTGACAAGCTAGTTTAGAATAAATCCCAAAGGAATCTTGCTGGATAAAAAAATATTTTACTGGATCAATTTCGAACAGTCTGACAAATTAAATGAATAAGATTATGACTGTACGAATCTGTACAAGTGATCCCCATTACGATTCGTTCTACATTAGCATAATAATTCCCTGTCATTGCTTTAAGATGTTTTGATAACCAACGTGATGCTGTGGTTCGCAGTGATTGTGTAAATTACGTGGGGTCTGTTGCACTTACTAGTTCTTGATAATGGTTTATTCCAGCCACCAAAGTCGTACAATTAAATCCAGTGAGTTTTGGAAGAAAACGGGTTTATTTTAAATCCGGTTCCTGTGTTCTTTTCCCTGATTAAACAGCGGCTCGTGTTTCTCCACCTGCTGGATCACACGACGACCAACGGCAGGAAAAGTTGGGTGGAAGTTTTTCCGTTCACTGGAATTCGCACGAACAAAACCCGAATACAACAAAACGAGCAGAAAGTTCATTCTTCGTTTCTCTCCACGGCGCTGAAAGGTTGTTTGTCGCACTCTCGCACACATAAACGTGATCCGCATGCGTCCATTTAACTTGCGGCTACCCCAAATCTCCGCACTTCAAACTGAAAAAAGCTTTAAAAACAGGAGACGCGCTCTCGTCGAACAAAACTAACACTATTGTGAATGGTAGCCACGATATTTTACACTCCTCAGAATACTGGCAGCTCTTACTAAATGGAAGAAGGTTATTAAACAGTCGCCGGTACGTGAAAGTTTTGAGCCGTGCCGTCACTCTTCCCAAAGACCAGAGCGTGACGTGAGCAGACTTACAGAGCAGTTAAAAGTCCTGTCTGTCCGCTACACTTTTCTTGCTTTGTAAATAAATAAAGATTTACTTTTTGATTATTTTATTATAAATGTTTAAAAAGATAATTTCATTTTAGTAATTTGTGGGAAATGCCATTGAATTTACTGAATTTCTAAATATTTATAATTATTATCATTATTATTATTATTAACAACAACAACAACAACAACAACAACAAACATTATATTTTTCATATTTCAGTGATATATTTTTATTTCAGAAACTATTTCAGTGTATTCAGAATACAATTCAGCGTGTATATATATATATATATATATATATATATATATATATATATATATATATATATATATATACACTGAATTGTATTATTTATTTAATATATGAAAAAGTGTATTCAGAAATACAATTCAGCGCGTGTGTTTGTGTGTGTGTGTGTGTGTGTATATATATATATATATATATATATATATATATATATATATATATATATATATATATATATATATATATATATATATACTGAATTGTATTTCTGAATACACTTTTTCATATATTAAATATGTAGACCACCAGATGCTGTTTCTAAACTTTGACGAGCGGTCATGACAGTGGCGGGAAACATCTAACAAACTGTGAGAAGTGCTCTTTAAGATTGTGTTACCATGCATTTTTAAGTAACACTTTTTTATACCATTTTATGCCTAAATACATTCAGTCTCTTGTTAATATACGAACTAACCTATTTTACTGTTAAAATTTTGCCAGATAATAAGTAAATAAGTTGAGTACTTAAATACTCAGCTATATGGCTAGAAGAAATGTGGACCGCAAACTATCCGTCATCACAGACCGAAACGGACCATTTTGACCTGTTTCCGCCTTTCGCAAAGTAAGAGTTTCTGTCCGTATGTTAAAAATTAAAGCGTGTTTCACACATGTATATGTTTCTCTGTGGTTTACGGTCATTTAAGGGTATAGTGATGTCGTTGTGCCATCTACAGGCGATCAAAGGAAGTGACTCGTTCCAGTGAGGAGGCCGTGTTACCGGTGCAGCCTCCGTATGGAGAGACTTTCTGGAAGACAGCTGCGCCAGTATCATGGTAAAATTATTCATTTAATAACCCTGTCCATATGCAATTAGTTCTGAAATGACTTCATGGCGCTTTGAAGCTGACTGTTTGTATGTTTGTTGGCAGCGAGGACTTCACTTACGAACCCTTATTTTCTTCAGCCCTCTACTCCAGTTCACCTGTTGGCATAGTGAGTCACTAAATGTTAACTTTCTATTTTTTTTTTATTTGTAACTAATTTACTTACATTCAGAAGTCTAGAGATGGGGAATGGTATACACGGGCCTGCCATTAGTCCGGTAAAACTGTATTTACAGAAATAATTTCACATTTAAAGAGTGTTTTCTTAAGATTGCAACATTGCACCTCTAATCAACTCATAGATCAGACGCATTCATTAATTAATCATTATTCAAATGATCAAGTCTTTGGATACTTTTGACATGTTAAACTATACATATTCACACCTTTTCATATTTATAATGCAGGCATTCCCAAACATTTTTGTCGACCAAAACATAAAAATATTGTTGTGTAGCTTTCTCATTGTATTTTTATATTAATATTATCCTCTTTAAATAATAAACATAAAGATTATACTACGTAAATTGTGTTATGTGACAGATTACGTTATTAAATATAGCTAGTATCTAGTATTCTAGAATTGTATTTTTAAATTCTTTGTCACATCAGCTTCTGTCAACTCCATTTTTCAGGTGAGCAGACAAAAAAGAGTGAGTTCGGGCCTGACTCATGAGAATCTGCCGCATCCTTCGCAGCTGATGTGCAGAATGAGAAGATATCAAAGACTGCAGAAACACACTCCAAGAGTTCTGCAACATATAGGAGAACTCAGGATGAAACAGCGCCATATAAATGAGTGAGAGAGAAAAGGATCGAGAGAGGAAAGGCATGTCATAAATGATGAAATATGAATTAAATGTAATGTTACAGGCTGAAGGGGGACAGATGGTGGGGTGCCACAGCTGTGCCCAGGCCAGAGGACGGCCACGGCTCACAGAAACTACCTGAGGGTGGAGATGAGCAGCTTCTCTGTCCTGCAGCTGGTGTTAGCATCGGCGCTATGCTAATGGACAATCCTGATGTGGCCGTGACAATGCCTTATGAAACTGCTTCCTCGCCGACTCTTCTGGTAGCATTTCATTAATGAAAGGAAGAACTCTTGAGCTTAATCTGAAATTTTATTTTGTGTTTGTGTGTGTGTGTGTTTTTTCCCCGTGTACAGTTCTCATTTACAGAATACGAGCAGTTTCGTGACCTTGCTCCAGGAGGGAACCCCATGATGGCGTTTGTTTCGGGAACAGCCCATAGATCGCTCTTAATGGCCGATGATGTTTGTGCCGCGGTGAATTCTGGGACATCTCATGGGGTCAACGATGATCAGATGTCACTTTTTTGCTAGTTTACGCTGTTTGAGCCATGATTCTACATGTTTTTTCTCTTAATATCCACTGTTAAGTCTAAATGAAATTTTATATGTAACTGTAAATGTTTTAGTGTTTAGTTCAGCATTCTTGTCAGACAAAACATTTCAAGTGTGATGCTTGGCCTATCAATCTTAAAAAAAAGAAAAACCAGACCACAGTTCTATTCTGCTTAGTGGTTTGCAAATTAAATGTATATTAATGGAAATACACGTTAACTGCATTTATGATTGTCTGTATGAATTTTAATCGAACAAGTAAAATAAACTGCAAATAATAAAATAAAAACACGACCAATTTACTTTTTGCACTTCTAGGTTACCTTGTTATAATTTTGTACTTACACTTAATACTACATGCAGTACAACCTCAGTACTCTTTTAAAAGTACTAATGAATAGGAATATTTGATTTAATTTTATTTTAGAGCATAGGTAGCCTATGATTACCTAAGATACTAAGCTCCTGTGTAATAATTACACGGGTTAGGTTAGGTTCAGGGGTAGGTCTGAGTTATGTTATTGCCCAGAAAGCAAATTAATTGAATTCACTATCTTTGATTTCGGTTTGTTGTTGTGGCCCACATATTCTTCTTCTTATTATATAACAAGCAGGCTAGATACGTGGAGTTTTAGGCCCACTGAACAACAAAGCGCTCAGTCTTTTTCATCATGTGCATTCAGGACTACAATAAAGCTAATTGAATTTCACAACTTCTTCAGAATATCCGCGTTATAACCTTCACCGGAGTTTCGTTTGGGATTTTGATTGGTTAGAACTTCATACAGCATTTCCATCGATCTTTTTTTCCCCCATCCCCCTGCTCTTTCTGAAGAAAGTCGAGAAACCGAAAGTTAACGGAAATATTAGCGCTATTTTCCGCGTCCCGTCACGTCAACGTTTAGTCGGTAATGAAGAACCGCGACAGCCCCGCTTCCGCCTGGAAGGTGAAGGTGGAGGCGCTGAAGAGGTTTCTCGTGTGCGCTGTCGCCTGCACCTGTGCGGCCGTGATGTATATACAGTGGACCTACATCTGGATGCTCAGGTCTGAAATGGCTGAAATAACTCGTCGGTTCGGGCCTCTGGACACAGCCATGAAGGAAGGTGGGATATGCTGCGATTCCGCCTTGTGCTACGGGGTGGGTGAGTGCTTCTGTGCTGTTTTTACTGCGTAACGTCTCTTACTTCACCATCAAACCTTACTAATGCACGTGTATCCTGATTATTCTAAAGTACAGCGGTGTTACTACTATGCATATTTAAGCACGTTGAAGAGCCAACGCTACGATTTATGAACAGTAAAATTAAAAATAGTAATAATAATATAAGTGGTGCCATGGTACTAATTGTGCAACTGATTTCACTTCCTCATCTGTGGAGAACTGGTGACTGCTTTCAGCCTACAATGCATAAAGTAAATAGTCAGAAAGTACTGTTTACCAGTCATCTTTAATGTTCCAGAAATGGTATTTTTATTCAAATGTTTGACACTGTTAATCAAAGTGAATTTAGTGAGCGTTCTGCAGCAACATTTGAAAGACTCATCATCTTGGGATCACACATCTAATCCTCAAAATCATGACTTTCAGGGCAAGTAAATAATGCTAAAGCCAAGAATTCTTATCATAATCACGCGTGGCAAGTGGGATATCAGATATATCGGTTTTAACAGGGACGGGAGAGCAGTGAAGAAAACCGGGCGACACACATGAAATAAATACAGCTTCATTAGGAGAATGTTTGTGCTGACAAAAATATGTTTTGTGTGCCAAAGGTTTGAAACCAAATATTTAGTATAGTTATAAATAGTGTAAGCTCTCATGTAATTTGGCACATTGTAGTGCAGTTTTGACAAAGGTATGCGCACGGCCTCCGTCAGAGGGGTTGGGCTTTTCCAGTAACGTCTCTGAGGACGATGAGCAAAAATTGTGTTTTTTGCTTTGTTGCAACAGCTTGGGAAGAGTCCAGCAGGGCTCTATTTCTGAACGACAGTGTTTTCGCAGGATTTACTGGCATTGCCAAACCCGTCACTGCGTGAACGTCTGCACACTTTCGGTCGAACAGTGCGGTATTTCTGACAGTTTTGTTTTTACATAACAGCTGCGTTGGTTTGCCAGCCGATGTCTAATGACGCAAAGAGACATCGGCGAGCTTTAGTGTGTGATGATTTCTAATTTCCCATAGGCTACATCTTGTTATAAGGTGAGCTGCTATCACGAGAGACGGACACGCGCTGAGGGCAGAGACAAGAGAGATGTGTCAAAACAAAGGAAACAGAGAAAGAGACGAGAAAGTGAGAAACTTCTCTCATTCTCTGCCTTACACACAAACACACATTTATTTGAATATCTCACGTAAATTGTCTTTTCTTTTAGCAGAGCAGCACACGTTTCTCCATCTGGTTCCCGTGTCTTCGCAGTCATACAGTGAGTGTAACACCCACGATGTCCAATGATAAAGGGAATAGTTTGGAAAGGAAAATGAAATGCTGCCTCAAACCTTTCTAAACTCGTTCCTTCTTCTGTGGAGCAAAAGAAGTGACCAGTTTTGGTGTCCATTGTTAAATACTTCTCCAAACATGTTCCACAGAAGAAAGTCATATGGTTTTAGAACGGCATGACGGGTAAAATTCCACGATAGATAGACAGACAAACATAAATACAGTTGCAGTCCAAATTATTCAACCCCATTATTTTACACATGTATTTTATATGTTCGTAAGTATGCATACACATGTATTTTCTGAAGAACTGCATCCACAACAGTTTATTGGCATAGTAAATGTGATAATATAAGTATATAATATTTTTGAGTTTGACTTTAACAAGACTCTCTGACATTTGTGGGTTGAACAATTTGTACATGAATGTTTAGTCATTTATTTTTATATATATCTTAAAAGGAACACTCCACCATTAAATAGAGTTAAACAGTTGCGTCTAATCAGATTCAGTGATCTATGCTGAGCTGCAGCTAAAATTGCTACCGCCATCTCCGGAGATCAGCTGAATGGATTTGAAAACGGTATAACTCAACTGTTTAACTCTAGGGGAGTTGGGAACAATAGTGAATTGTTCCTTTAAATTTAATCTAAAATAAAATATTGTTGATGGGAGCAGAGTGTCTCGCAAGTTGAGGGATATGAAAAAAAATAATTGCGGCTGTATATAGACAGACAGACAGATGTTGTGTGTCTCATTTGTTCTCTGTGTTTTTCTCAGATGATCATGACACCACTGTTCTGTCTTGGGCCATAGGGCAGAGCAGAGGGGAGGGGCTTCAGGTTTCGGGGGATACCGTAACAGTGGAGACTGAGGGTACCTACTTCATTTACAGTCAGGTCGGTCTTGATGTGCAAGCATGTTTCAGCTTTATACATGTTTGCTGGAAATAAATCAATTGGTTAACATGCCACAGTTCCCATTGCGCAGTATGACTCTTAACTGATCTGTGTTTTATCTCAAGAACAGCATTTCTTACATTAGTGCCGTCTGCTGGTCTGTAAAAAACTACAGCCATAGAGCTTGGCTAGATATTTAATATTTTATCAGCTGAAAATGTTCTTTGATGGTGGAACATTTTATAGTGTAATTCAGCAGCAATATGTAATTCGGCTTTTATGTAACGTAAGCTTTTATAAAAACGGTCACCCACTCACTTAAACACTTTAAAAAAAAAAAAACCTTAAGGACAAAATTACCACTGACTCTCCCACATATTTGACTTTATTATTAGTCCAAGAATAAAAACAAATTCACAAAAAGATGCAACCTAAATAATAAAATATATATATAAGCTACTACAGTGTATTGTGCCTAAGATCTGATGATATTGTTTTTAGATATTTGAAAACATTTTAACATGTGTGCAGCAGCACTCGTTCACTCATGCAAGCCTCACTCACTCCTAAAAGCAAAATGGATATATCTGCATCATTTCTGGCATTTACAGGTGAGGAATATAACTGTCACATGTCCATTATCCACTGAGGAAAACACAGCTTCTCAGAAGTATTATTACAGCACAAATATATCCACTGTTTTCCATGGTGGATCGATTTGATCCAAGATCAACATAACATTAAGGGCTGCTTAAGAATGGAAGTCTGCACATCAAATTATCCTAAATCACTGAAATTGTCGTTTTGAAACTGCTTTAGCCCCAATTGATGTATTAGATTACTTCAAGTAAGATTTTGGACTTTAATCCCTGCTTTTCTTAGCATCTTTTATGAAATAGGTCCCCAGGGGTAACCAACTTAATTTATATGAACCTTAATTTATTTCAGATGTAGGTGACTTTTTTTCTTCAGTAGAAGCGTACAGAGGTTTTTAGCTGAAAGCGTAGTCCTTGGTGATTTATAAAATGTAGTCCATGGCTATCATCCCTTTGAGAGTCATAAAACCATATGCAGGCAACAAAAAATAATTACTC
This sequence comes from Puntigrus tetrazona, assembly GCF_018831695.1. Lineage (NCBI taxonomy): Eukaryota > Metazoa > Chordata > Actinopteri > Cypriniformes > Cyprinidae > Puntigrus > Puntigrus tetrazona. The sequence continues at coordinate 43,675 of NW_025048320.1, read as the reverse complement.
ATGGTATATATTTAATTCTCATGAAATGAAAATGAGAATGAAAATTATTTACAACATGTGGACTTTTTATGTGTATTTTATGAATCACCAAGGATCACGGTTTCAGATAAAAATGTCTTTATAAGGTTCATTTATTTCAAATGTATTTTCAAATATTGTCCCCAAATAATGTCATTGTTACTCACCACAGGTGCTGTATAAAGACACCACCTGGGTAATGGGTCATGTGATCACGAAGAGGGACAAAGGGGCGGAAACTAAGCTCATGAAGTGTTTAAAAAGCATGCCCAGGAACGTCAGCCAACCACTCAACACTTGCTACACAGCTGGTGAGATATCAAGACAATAATGTTAAAAAAATGTCAAAATAATAAATTGATTACCAACTAATATATAATATATTATATAATATAACTTTTTATACCCGGAAAGATGGAATTAGACCTCATGAAGTTATGAAAAAAACATTGATGTAAAACTTTACCTTTAATATGAAACAAAATGAAACAATCATTTTGGATCTGGCTTTATCGTATGTTCAGATTTTTGGAAAAGTATACAAATTAGTACATATTTAGTACATTTGCTTACTTCATTTTTTGAGAAAAAATTATTAATAAATGAATACCAAAATTCTAGTAGTTTTAACTCTCTTGACCTGTGGTGTCTTGTCTTAAGCTTTAAAATAAAAGTGTTTTCTGTGCAAGAACATTCCACAGAGATGATGAGTTTTAGTTATGAGTTTAGAGGTTTAGTTACCTGATAAGATCATATCTCTTTGTGGACTGTACCATCTTCAGCAGACGATTTTTGATCATACAAAAATCTGGAAAATTTTGCAACATTTGCTAAATATTTATAGTATAATCTAAATATCTGGCTGATTATTAAGTATGTGTTTCTCTCATAGGAATTTACTTCCTGGAGTCTGGATCCACTCTTCAGCTCTCTGTTCCCGCATAAATCTGCAGAGCTCATCCTGACAGCTCACGCCACCTTCATGGGCCTCTTCAGCATATGACACAAACATGTGTTAGTTAGTTCTCTACACAAGAGTTTCACGTACTTTCATGCGCAATAACAGTAAATGCTTTTATGTGGAGAGTGATTGATACCCAGTGTACAGTTCATACACTGGCATGTTGGAAAGGGTACTTAAATGTACAAAATATGATACTACTATGTTTGGACATGGCATTATAGAAATAAGGTTTGCTTCCATTTTTAAATATACTGTGGGCAATGTAAATATGTTATATAGATATGGTATTCGGTACCATAGCATACATACACTGATTAACCACTGACAGATGAGTAACATTGATCATATTGTTATAATGAGGGTGTCATATATCAGGCATCAAGTGAACAGTCAGTTGTTCATGTGTTGGAAGCCAGAAAAAGGAACAAGAGGAAAGATCTGAGTCACTTTGACAAGGGTCAAATGGTGATGGCTAGCCGACTAGGTCAGAGCATCTTCAAAACAGCAAATCTTGTGAGGTGTCCCAGTATGCAATGGTTAATACCTACCAAAAGTGGTGCACATAAGAAGAATCTGTGATCTGATATCATGGGCATCCATGGGCTAGTGCAGGAGAGGCACTGTAGCTCAGATAAAAACTTAATGTTGGCCATAAAAGAAAACTGTCTGATGACAGAGTGCATCACATTATGGAAACATCTACAGTCTGCCAAGTGAGTGTCAGAACTGGACCATGGAGCCAGGTCTGATGAACCGTGTTTTCTTTTAGATCATGTGGATGGCCAGATGCGTGTGTCATTTACCTGGGGAAAGGATAGCAGCAGGATGCACTACAGGAAAAAGGCAGACAGATGGAGGCAGTGTTTTGGAAACATTGGGTGCTGACCAGCCCTAAAATGACACTGGCCACCCCATTGACCCCCCCAACCACAAAAAAAAGTCTGCAGCCAGCGCTACAGATAGTAGGTGTGTTTGTGTTGAAGCGGTGCTGCAGTGACTGATCGTTGACTGATGAGTTGTTATGAGAAAAAAATTGTGACAGAATGATCAACTAATCAAAGTTTGACGAGGTTAGAGAGGCAGTATAAAATGTGCACATGACAATGAGTCAAAATCAGAAACTGAGCGCTGTAGCTGGTCCCAATACCTGGTCGAGTAGCGAACATGGCGACATCCGTGGTGTCTATTGTAACATCCAAGGTTACAATAATAGCCGGAGACGTTCTCTTTAAAGTTTTCACAAAACATCACAGAGATATTTCTCTGTTATGGGAACGATATTCAATCCTGCCGTGGGAGAGTCTACGAGCAGCCTGCACAAACCACTCACCAGCAGCTTGCAGCTGATAGGTGGAGACAAGCTAATAAGCGCTTAAACCTACGTTTACAAAATGTGCATATCTGGACAGTAATAATGTGGGAATAATGAGGAAGAGTACAAGGGATGCATCTCCTCGCTCCCTTAAGAAAACTCACCACCAGTGTGAGCAATCATTTGCCTGTCCAGCAGGGAATGAAAAGAAGCAATAGTAGCCAAATATACCTTTAGTGTTGATGGTAGAGATCCCTTATTCCGTCTGTATTGTAGAAAACACAGAACATCTGACACAGAGCAAGCAGCTGGGTTGACATGAACATTGCAGCACCATTTCACAAACACTCCCCATTTCAGAGCATACAAACATCTCGTAAAGTGTGCCCACGCGTCAGAGAGCATGTTGTGAACTCAAGAATTCAGGGTGCTCAACTCGTCTGATATCCCTGAAGCAGCCACACATGAAGGCTACATAACTCTGCCCACTCGTCTGAGATAGCAGGTCCTTCCTGATGGGGATTGGCCAGGGTGGCGCCACCAGAAGTTCTGCCAGGTCCGGGAACTGGTTCGGCCAGTTCGGGGCTATGAGTATCACTGAAGCCCCCTGGCTGCTGGCCAGCACGATGTCAGTACATCCCCTTCCAGCGGGGAGTGGGACAGGGAGAAGAACAGCTGGCAGTGCATGGTTTTGCTCATGGCAAACAGATCTCCCTCTGCTCTCCTGTAGCGATTCCAAATCAACCTATTATTGGTACACTGTCCCTTCGAAAGCAAACCTCACAAAGCGTCTGTGATGTGGAGCTATCTGAATGTGAAAATACGTGTCTTTTAAGTTCACAGATCCAAACGAGTCCCCAGGGCGAATTTGCACCAGGATCTGCTGCAGCATTAACATCCTGAACGGACGCTTGCAAAGAGTCCCTTGTCTCTTTTGGGTACCACATCTCTCTCTCTCTCCTTTTTCAAGTAGACTGTATATCTCTTGTTTCAGAAAAGGGGCATTTCAAGACAATGTTAGAGACTGCACCATGCAACGGGGTGGTCTGCACCTGAATTAAAGGGTATATCCATGCTCTATCACACCAAGTAGCCAGCGCAGCAACAGTCTCCTTGATGAAAAACATTCAACAGAACCTCCATGAGCTCTTCCTGGAGGTCTGGGGTCCCGTGCTGTCTAGCTGATCAGACTCCAATCAAGCCCAATCTTTTCTCTCGGAGGCTGAGATGGACATAGCGTCATCTCCCTTGACCTGGCCAGTCCAGTCACTTTGACTGGGGTGAGGAAATAGGACTTCAGGAAAGGTTGGAGGGAAGGATTATATAATGGAGAAATATCTCTGTGATGCCTCGTGAAAGCTCGAAAAGGAACGCCCTTTTCAAGGCTCTATTTGCAGACAAAAGAGACTAACTGAGAAAGGACAACCTAAACTGAATTCGCAAACAAGACCAGCAAAGTTTTTATGCGCCATTTCAAAGATTGCAACTATGTGTGCTATGAGTGCCTAACAGCTAGCACTGAGCACAAGTTATTTTGTTAGCCGTGTTTACTTTTTGAAAACAAGTAAAGGGACAAGGAATGAGATGCATAGACTTTATTACAAGTGACAGGTGAGTGCTTTATTATTTGATGGGAACTGTATATTGCACATTGTTATGGAGGTGTTTGTGGTGCGTTAATAATACTGTGGTGCACTGTGTGGATATCCAGCATTTGTACAGTTTAGGTGCTTTGGCCGCGTTGTCATTTTAGTGTGCAGTGTGCAGTGATCCGTGTATTGGCGGACTACTTTTACTGACCATGTAGGGACCTTTACTCTGCATTTAACCCTCCCTAATCTAGTCTATTGTTGATGAGCTGTCATTGTTGTTGAGAGTCTGTGTGCGGCATTATGTGTGCATTATATGCATAACAGAGATGTGTAAGATGTAGTTTACAGTTGCTTACTGAAGGCCCTGACTGAAACCCCACGATACGCCACTAAGTTAAACATCTATACATTCTTGTTTACTATTAGTTCAAATAAATATAATGGTACCTGCCGTTGATGCAGAATAATTTTTTTCCATTTTGCTCTATAAAAAGAATAGTAATACTGAAGTTTTTGAGTGTAACTTGATTTGCTCCCAGAAATGATTAATAGTATCACCAACAAATATTATAAAAATATTGGATTTAGACATGCAACATGTATTGTGTCAGTGCCAGTGCCCTAATATTTTTACTGGACCCTTCGGCAACCCCATAAAAAAATCCTGGAGGCACCACTGATGCTGACATTCATGTAGATGCTACTTTGACCCACCTACCTAAAGATTGCTGCAGACCATGTACACTCCTACATGGCAACGGTGTTCACTGATGGCATTGGCCTCTTTTAACAGGATAAGGCAGTTCCAAATGACCTCTAGATACCTAGATCTCAGTCTGATTGAGCATTGTGCTAGACCGATAATCTGATATTTGGAGGCCTCACATTGCAACTCGCAGGACTTAAAGAACAATAAGTACAAATCATGACACCCAGATTAACACTTAATGACTACAACTCCATTGATTCTCTGCCGATGCACTGATGAAATTAACAAAAGCTTCAGCAGTTTAAGAGAATCTAACAACAAAAAATCTAGAATCTTGGTGGAGTCAGACCTTAGTTTAAGCAGTCGTGTCAAAGCAATAACTTAATATGCCAAAAACACTGCAGTAATCAGATGTTTTGTTTCCGGTGAAGACTTGGAGAAACTTATTCATGCTTTTATCACCAGCAGAATGGACTATTGTAATGGACTCCCTGTCGGCCTTCCCAAGAAGACCATTAGACAGCTGCAGCTTATCCAGTACACTGCTGCCAGGATTCTGACCGGAACCAGAAAATCTGAGCATATCACACCAGTCCTCAGGTCCTTACACTGGCTTCCAGTAACATTTAGAATTGATTTTAAAGTATTATTACTTGTTTATAAATAACTTAATGGACTAGGACCTCAATAAACTGCAGAAAAGCTTATTGAATATATAAACCTAACAGAGCACTCAGATCATTAGGATCAAGTCGGTTATAAATACCAAGGGTTCACTCAAAACAAAAGGAGTCTGCTTTTTCTATCATGCCATCTGCAATTGGAACCAGCTTCCAGAAGAGATCCGATATGCTAAAACAGAAGCCACATTTAAAGGTGACATATCATGAAATCTGACTTTTTAAGTGCAATAATCGGGTCCCCAGGCAATCTACCAACCCAGGAAACATTTACCCATTATTATTTTTTTTGTTATTATTATAACATTACCGCCACTTCAAGTTTCCGCCCACATTGCAGCCATTGTATTTTCGCAAGCAACAATGGTGTACTAATTTAAACGCCATAGCGAAAGTTTGAGCAAAACTTTGTTTGTGTTTTGGCGAGGTATTTAAAACATACAACTGTTACTGTCTTTGGCTGCACTGAAGAGCACAGAACACTATTTCGAGTCCCAGCATCAGAGGAGACGAGAGCAGTGGTTTTATTGATTTATTTACAAAATGTTATGCTGCTGCCACACAATATAAATATGCAATTTTTTTCTGAGCTGTTTACCTTACAGACATAACCAGCAGTTTAACATAAACTTTTGTGTATTTGACAGTTAAAGTGCGGAAAGACATAGAAGAGAAGTTTAGTACTCACATGCTGTGTGACAGCCGCTTTTAGTGCGCTTTCTTCGGATGTGTGCGCTCAGAAAAAAACATATCAGAAGTATAAACTATAATGGTTTAAAACGCATGATTTCAGTGCAATAAACATAATAATCAGAACCAAAACAGATGATTTTTTAGCAGAGTATCTGAGATACCAGCTGTAAAAGCGTAGACCTATTCCGGAAAAGGGGGCCAGGTAACATCGCCTAATTTGCATTTAAAAAGACCGGCACGAAAACGGCATTTCTGCTTGTACTTAAAATAGGCATAGAACTAATAAATGATCCGTGGGGTATTTTAAGCTGAATCTTCCCCGACACATTCTGGGGATACATGAGATTTATACATCACGTAAAAAGGAGCATTATAGGTCTCCTTTAAATACAAACTCTAAACTGTTTTAATCCATTTAAAATAATTTTAATCCATTTATATCCATTCTTAGCCTTTATTGTTGTGATTACTGTTAGGATTGTTTTTATTTTAATTATGAAAAGCACTTTGAATTATCATTGTGAATGAAATGTGCTATATAAATAAACTCGCCTTGCCTAAAGCAGGGGTTCTCAGCTTTGGCCCTTGAAATTGGAGCTAAAGTGGACCTCAAGGGCCAGAGATGAGAAGCCCTGACTTAAAGGATCTTCTGCTCATGTCTTGGCACCAGACACCACAGGACATGTTCAGAGTTTCTGTGCATCAGAGATGTTTTGGTGTTGTTTTTTGTAAATGCCACAGCATACATATGCAATCTAATCAGTGTTTGCTAATTAAAATTTTCTCAAAACCACTCTAACGTTCTTATAGTGCCATGCTACTTGTCCACGGCTGTTGATATCATTGTCTTGTGACTGTCACCGTTTATGTTACTATGGTTTCTGATGGTTTTCCTCCTCTTACACACACACACACACACACACACACACACACACAAATAATAATTCAATTAATGTGAAAAAACATTAACAAAATGCGATCCTGTCTATTTACTCAAATGCTGTGCTTTCTAGTTTTATTTTATTTTATTTTTCTTTGCTTTGTTATTGACTGCTTTCTGACATAACCTTTAGTCCTTTTGACTATTTTTCTGAAAGAGCAAAATTTGCAAGATCATCAGAGACAGAAATGATCACAGACTCATTCAGAAAGATTCATTATGTAATTTAGTCATATAAATTAACATACATCTAATGCAAATTACTATTCTTTTATTTATAGGCAGATAGAGATTCAGTGAACTTGATGAACTCTCAGCCTGCTACTCTAGCCTGGTTGTGTGATTTGCCCTTTGACCTTTTCCCAGCATTGCTCAGATAACCTCCTGACCTCATATAAAACTGAATGTGCACAGTTATATGCATTTTCTGACAATTGTTCATTAATCAGTAAGATTACATTGTCTGCTGATGGCATGGAAAAATTTTGAACCCACCAAAAAAAAATCAGATGTAGATAAAGTGGCACCAGGGCACATAAAAAAATATCTAGATGGCATTCAAATGCATTAGAAAAAAAAATATCATAAGGCGTAGGATGTAATTAAAGCGAGAAAAAACGTATTTTGACAGTTTGATAGAATAGTAAGGGTCAAAAAGTGAAGAACTGACTTCATCATTAATGAAATAATTCGTTATTCGGTTATTCAACTTGTTAGAGTTAATATTCTTTTCACTTGACACAAGAGTGTTGATGTATAGAACACGTACATAGGTTCTTAGCTTATGGTAAAATTAATTTATAAATAGATTAAAAAATGTGTAAAGAAAACACTAATTATATATGATGTACGCTATTTATAAAAAAAAACTTTTGCCTGATATTTTACTTTTATTTTTGATACATTTTTAAGTCATTTGAATTTTTTTTTAGGTTTTAACCATGCCTTCTTAATTATTGGCTTATTCTGTATTTTAAAGTAGGAAAGTTTTTTCTGAATGTACTGTATGTAAACGTACAAGAAGTACAAAGCAGGAAGCTATATGTCATCAGTAGCATTATGTTTGTGCGTGTGTGTGTGTGTGTGTGGTTCATTGCAGACCAACACAGTGCACACATACAGTAGCTTAGACTTCCTTACCGCTCGTTCCTGCATGCAGAGGTCAGGAAGGCCTTCACTCTGAGGAATAAAACACAAGAGAATGGACAGAATAGGAATGAAATGCTGCCTCTTCCTCCCATTTTGGCGGCTCGCACTCAGGGTGACCTTTATTGTCTGGCAGGGTCAGGTTTGCGGTTGCTGATGTAATTTCCACACACACACACACTTTCTCTGGCATACACCCTGCCCGCCGCTATATCTCCTGACAGGATGACTGTGTTTGTCATTACTCAAAGGAGTTTTGACTAGAGGAAAAGCACCGGTCGGACATTGACCACACAATTCCACTGCAAAGAATCTTCTATTAGAGCGTATGCTCTTAGACTTGGTATAAGGGTATAGAATTTGCATTGTGTGGTTTACACTTTGTTACTGATCCAAATCACAGATAAATACATAAATAAATTAATATGGTTATGTTTTATTTTATTTATTTGTTTGACATTTCCAATGGTCCCAGCGGTTTTAAAATACATAAATAAAAAAAAAAATACACAAATTAAAACTAAGGCGAAACTCTGAATTTGCATATTTACATAATTAACATTGAATTTACAGTTTTAACTTAATGCAATGCATCAGACACACATATTAAACAGATAAGAAACAGGTCTCTCAAAAATCTATACTTTATTATTAACTTTTCGGATCTATTTATTTCATTTAAATGATCATGTTTTCAAAATGCAATTATCCATTCTGCTTGGAATCAGCATAAATCTGATCACTGTGAAAACAAGTTTATTAGTGTTCCTTAAAAATCGTGACATTTTTTTAAAATATGACTAGCTGTGTGTCCCGGATCCTGAGTTCTAACCAGTCACACCTGCACCTCATCAGCCAATCATCACGAGCTCTATAAACACACACACACACACACACGCACGCGCACACACACGCACGCCACAGTTCACTGAGGGTCTGGGCTTGTGTGCACAAAGTGGCCTCTCTCCTGTGAAGTACAGATGAAAGACTTAGCTCTCGTCTCTGTGATTGTGGTGTGCGCTCCTAGGATCTCCTTCGTCTTCCCTGTGAACCTGATGACTGGAAAAGATAACTGTGCTCAGTATCTCTGTGATTCCAGTCAATGACTTTCTAAAGACAATATACACGTTCTGATTCCTCTGCTAATGTCTTTCCATGCTCATCTGTGCAAATAAACTGTCATTTTACCTACTTCCTGTGTGGGTCTGCTTGTGTTACTCTGTGAAACAAGCAATGTTTTAGATAAAATGATGCACGAAAACCTGGTAGTTTATTTAAACATTTAAAGCCGCAGTCTAACTTTTTGTTCCAAAACTTATATAATAAGAGCGTTAAGCGTTGTTGGCTTGTCCTGAATCAATATTGTACACTTGTAAGTGTTTATATTCTGACTGTTTAGACTGGTTTGGGTAGGTACCGCTGTGGAATAGACCAACATCTGTTTGATTCATCATAGATGAAACATAGACCGGGGCTGTCCAAACTCAGTCCTGGAAGGCCCAACTTGCCTCAACACAGCTGCATGGGACCTTCCATCATACTTAGTAGGAGCTTGATTAGCTTCAGGTGTGCTTAAATAGGGTTGGAGCTATACTCTGCAGGACACCGGCCCCCCAGGGTCGAGTTTGGACGGCCCTCCCATAGACTGTAAAAAGAGACAGAGAGAATCAGCTCAGGCTGCTTACACAAGATGCACGCAGACAAAAGTTACAGACTGCAGCCTTAATTTATTAGTAGGTCTGTTGCAGAAATTATTCATAAGCAACTTGGATAACCATGATACTATAGTTATATATGGTAAAAACTCCGGTCTTATCATTAATACAACTGTAAAAAAGTTCTTCTTCAGGCAACATTGCATGGCTGAAACATCGCTGATGAAATCTATATAAGACGTTGCGCAAACTACGGCAGTGTGCGTGGGACTAATTTATTTTGACTGTGTGTGATGCACCTGCCTGAGACATTCCAGGTGTGAGCTAGCTGTTTATATGTTTGCGTGCTTTGCTTTCTCTCTCTCTCTCTCTCTCGCGCTCTCTCACACTAATCAAGTATACTAAGTATAGGGTGACCCAGATGATGACATTCATAGCCACTTACACACATACGGTAAACACACACAGTATATCGGGACATTCTGATAAATGGTCGTGGCCTTGCTGCATTTCCCACAGAGAGAAGTGTCACAGATATTTTTGCAGTTGTAGCACTCAGCAGAAACTAACACAATAGAAAGACACAGGGGAGAGGTGAATGTGGCGGTACATACAAACACAGTTATTCATCAGTCTGCTAACACACACACACACACACACACACACTTCCTCTCTTTGACTCCATCACCTGAGGGGCCTTGTTTGTCTAAATCTAAATGAAAATAGTCAAACATCCTGTAGGACAGAACAATCACAAATGAGATGCTTAATATCTTGGTTGTTTCTCTCAGAAAGCGGTGAGGTTAAACGGAATAAGTCTCTTTCATCTCGACTGTTTCTTCAGAGAAAAGACCTATTACCGTCTCAAACGTATCTCATCAAAGTCACTGAGCTTTACACTTAGCTTACAAGGAGAAATCATGGAAATAACACACTTTTTAAAGGACACAAGCGCACATTCAATACGATTAAGTGCAGGATTGCCGTCCACATTTATTTTTTCAGCTATGAACAGTAGCGTTTAGGCATCATGCAAACCACAAACTTGGGTTTACTTAGGGGAACCCCCACAGAATGCAATTTCCGCTGCGGGATCTATGGGAATCGAACACTATGCCCCTGGCTATAAATTCTTACTTTGTCAACAGCTGTCTTGATTGTCTCTATTTTAACATCTCACACAACTCCAATACTTCAGTAAAACATAGAATTATGTGAGAATCTGTAAGAAGCATATATTTGGATGGTAAAATCGCAAACTTAAATCAACAATTTAGAAAGAAAGCAGTGACAATACCTTCATATCTACACTAGGTGGCAACTATGTGCTACTTCTTATATTCTCTCCTTCTCTGACACACACACACACACACACCTTCAAAGTCTCTCTTGGGTTCAGAGCTAAAGATAAATTGTTCCTCTGCTCTTGTTCCTCTCTCTCTCTCTCTCTCTCTTTCTCTCTCTCTCTCTCTCTCTAAGGATTGTGGTCTGAAGTCAAATCCAATAGAAACGATGGCAGCCATATTTGAGTGTGTGTCCTGAAGGATAAACAAACTACAGAGGATGAAGGCACGGAAGATATAAGCAAGAAGTTACAGAGGAATTCACTCTAATATGTACATTTTCTAGATTAGATTTCTTTTTCTAGATAACATTTTCTGAGGAAAATATGAGTGGTGCTTAGGCAGAATTCACCAGGGTCTTTGTACGTGAATGGTTTCTTGTTGCCTGGTTGAAAAGAGCTCACTCCAAGCCTCTATAACATTTCTAAGGTCCCTCCTTTTGTCCATTTGATCATCTTCCAGATTAAAATGGTGCATGATTTATGTGCTGAAGGGTCCAAATGCTCGAGCTAAGACGATTACGAAGATGACCCTTCAGAAGATGTTAAAAGACAAATGAACTCTTTCTTTCCACAGTGTTATTGTTTATCGTTACTTAGCAACATTTTTTGTACATCATATTTAAAATGTTTATGTTCTATTCCGGGAACTTCTCGAACCCAACCATCTGTTTCCAATAAGTGGTCTGTGAGGAGTTTTGGATGGAACTGTCAATCGGGAAAGGTTAGTGTGTGTGCATGTGTATATGGAATGGGATTTAGTGTATAAACATCTGTTTATTATTGTGGCGCTAGTAGAAGCACACTAATTCTGTTCCAAATCCTTATGACCAAAAAAAGGTTTTCTTAAGCTTCTAAAAATTCCAAAGACCTTCCTTAAAACGTTCTACAGGGAAATTTTATCCTATTAATAATCACATTAATGCATTTGGAAGATTCTATTTATTTTTTTATTGGTTTACAAATCCTCCAAAATTTCACCTTGCATTCCTTTTGCAAAATATAAATATTTTTGAGACAAAGCATAGCCAGCATTGCAAGTTGTTTATAACTCTTCTAAAAACACTAATCCAAAAGTTAGGTAGCCTAATAATGCTGCCTTCTAAGATACCTTCTTTTGGCCAGTTTTTAAGATTGCATCCTTCATGGAGAAGATAATCCCATAATGCACTGCAACAAGCTTACTTGAAAAAAAAACATCCAACCAAGAAAGCTGACAAACATAGACAGTCTTCAAAGTAGGCTATATGTGGCAAAGTATAACCAACTCACGCATGCTCAAGTGCATAATTAACCCTAATCACACTATGCTATGCCATATACTGCTTACTTTTAATTGAAACACGGGTCTTGACAGACAACAATCCTCACTATTGATTTTGTTTTCTCTCACATCCTTCATCAAACATGTAGGGGTGGAGGACAGTGCTTGGAAAGTCACTCCTTTCTCTTCACATACACTCTGTATTAAATAAAATGCCAAAACCGTTACTGAAAATGACAAAATTAATTCAGTTGTCATCTATCACCCTCAAGTTTAACTGTGTACCTTTCTGGAAGAGCTATGCCGCTGTCCTGTTTCCCTGAGTTTGGTGCTCCGCTGGCACAGTAGTCCTCAGTGACTTCAACTTTCATCTTAACAAACCTCAAGCGGCTGACTTTTTAGCTCTTCTGGCCTCATTTGGTCTTACAAGAAAGTACACCCCTGCAACACACAAAGCAACCAATCAACTAGACCTCATCCTCGCACAGAACTCTATCAGTGATAAGCATCTTTTTATTCCATTACATTTCTCTGACAAAGTGCCCTCTCCAGTCACTCTCCCTGCTGACTCTTCCTCTGGTCACCTTTTGCTTTAACTTACTCTCTCTCTGTCTCTCTCTCTCTCTCTACTGTACACTTTTCCTCAGTTGTGTCTGCATCTTTTCCCTCCACTAACCACTTGATGTCTCTTGATGTCAGTCAGGCTATTAATACTCTCTTCTCCACATCATGCCTTGACAATATGTGTCCTCTCAGCTCCAGGTCAGCACCCTTCAGACCTTGGATCACAGATGCTCTTCTACAACCATTAAACCAAACTAACAAACTCTCTTACTACCAAAACATAAAAAATCCTGACACCTGAAAACTATTCACAACATTCTCTTCCTTCAGCTCAACCCCAATTCCTCTGACAGCTGATTACGTTGTCACCCATTTCACTGATAAGATGGCAACCATCAAAAACATGTTCTCCACATCGCTTGCCACAGCCAGCCTCCACCCACACACATTCAACTCTTTTCTTCTTTCTCCCTTCCCATGAAGAATGAGGTCTCCAAAGTTCTTTTTTACCAGCCTTCCAGCAACCTGTCCCTTAGACCTGTTTCCTTTCCACCTCCAACAGAGATCTCCACAACCAGCTCTCTATAAACTAATGCTCTTTTTCTTCTTCTTTTCTATATTGTTTTTTTTTTTATATAGTTTTGGATAAACGCATTTAATACATGTGAATGCAAATCTGTTCTATGTTAATACCACATCCAACCGGATCTGCATTAAGATGGAAAAAAAATCATTCCAGCTCAAGGTGGTCAGGCTGGGTTTTGGAATGTGGTAGTTAACCTCTCGTGTACAAGTAAAAAAAGAAAACAAAACAAAAGTTTGTCCACAAAGATGTTTTATAACCATGTTCAACAAGCTAGTTTTAGATGGGGTTTCCAACAAGAATAAAAAAGAATACAATAACCTGTGGAGAGTTATATATACATATATAAGGTTATTGAAAACAGATTTTAATTTAAGCTTGATAGATTTTGAAACCAGAAATGACAATGCCTACAGGGGTGATCTCTGTTCAGTTTCGCAAAAATGCTTGTGTGTGTGACAGGCTTGGATTTTGTATGCTAATGCATGGTTTTCAGCTACAGTTTGTGACTTAAAATGTTAATCATGAAGACATGACAGGCTCCCGGGGCAGCTGGAAAAGTAAATGATACTATAGGCACAAAGAACACTCTCCATTCTCTCATACTCTCTTCCAGGACTGGGATGTTTTCTAGGTCAACAACAACTAGGCAGAAACAATGCATTTTTAACAACTGTCAATTAAACCTCACACACACAGAATAGGAGGTCGGCAGGTCCCCTGAAACTTTTGACTGCGTGCGTAATGTTTATTCCATATTTTAGTTTATTTTGGCCAAAGAACTGCACACTGACATTTCATTTATTCATTTAGCAGATGCTTTAATCTAAAATGACTTATGAATAAGGAGCTTCACAACAAAATTATTATGAGAGGCAATGATAATTACCATACACAATGCCCTGTTTCATGCATGAACTTGATTAGTACCCAAACAGAAGTGTGTGTGTGTGTTGCATTGTTACAGGAAGTGTCTTTGCTTATGATTGTAAGTAAGTTAGATAAGGAGCTTGTCAGGTTGCTCCACCTCAGAGGAACAGAGAGTGTAAAGGTTCTAGAAAGTGTAGCCAGTTACTTTTAGAAAATATTGAAATTATTTTTTTAAATAAGTAAGTTACTTTGCTTTCCTATTTGTTGATTGACAACTCTTCTGCTCCCATGTTGAGAGAAATTGTTAAACGTGTTGACACGATGCTTACTGTAGTTTTAGAATAAATATGAACATGTATTTTTTTTCATCTTAATGTATTTACAGCTATCCATTTGGCAGTTTTATCCAAAGTGTGTTACAACTGAGGAAATAGATCAAGCAATTAATTCTAAAGATTTAAATAATCACAGGAAGTGCTCATAATACAAAGTTTCAGAACAAGCTAATCTGTAAAACTGTGGGCCCTTTTGGGCTCACTGAAGACCACTTGGTAGGGTAATTTGTGATTAACCTAGTTGGATGTTGAAATCGTGCTGTAGACTTGGAAAAGAAACTGCAGGTGCCGTCCACTAAGCAGCCTGAGATTTGTACAGCTATCGTTGTTTGAAATGATAGATAGAGCTGTGTGTAGTCAGCATAGCAATGGTAAGAGAAACAAGTGCATGGAAAAAAAAGAAGGGGTCCAAGAACTGATCCCTGAGGAACCTCGTGACTAGCTGATGTGCTTTGGATGTCTCTCCTCACCAGGCAACATAGAAAGACCTACCTGTGAGATAAAATTAGCAAAGTACAGTTCTTGTAATGCCAAGTGATGAGAGGCTGGACAGAAGAATCTGATGATTCATAGTGTCAAAAGAGGGAAATAGATCAAGCTGAATGAAAATTGATCATTTGTAATAAGCCTCCGTCAATCTGCAGGGCTTCAGGGTCTCAGTTTAATGGTCACTTCTGAAACCTGATGCTGGTTATTCTGTGAACAAAATAATGACACCTTGAAAACAAAATGTTCAATGTTTTTCATTTGAATGAAAGGAGACACTATAAAGAGTCTATAAAGTGTTTAAACGGGTTTTTGAGCACTGGGCTGCTTAAAGGCTGTGGGAAAATGTCTGTGAAAAGAGATGAGGATGTTGATGATGTGTGTGAGTCCTGGTAAAAGTGCAGGAGAAATTGCTTGGAGGAGGTGTGGGGAGGTTGTGTCTAGAGAACAGGTTGTCCAGGTTGGCTGGAGAGGAGAAGCCTAGATACTTCTGCCTCAGTGAGGGGAAAGGAAGAAAAGACTAGCGTTTTGGATGCTTTCGTGTGGTTGGTTCCTGTGTGAGTGGAGCTGAGACCTGACCGCTGATCGTTTCAGTTTGATCGGTGTAAAATCATGTTAAAAGGGTTGTTAAATAGGTGTTAGGAGAGTGGGACAGAGGAGAGAAACTAATGTTTTGAAAAGATTAAATGGACTGAAGTGCTGTTGTAAAAATATGAGCATTTGGCAGTATGAAAGCAAACACTGATACATACTTAGGTTCAATAGAGCTTCTCTCTGCAGCCCTGAGTTTGTTCCAGTGTTTATAAAGTACATCAGATAGCCAGGGGTTAGAAGGGGTGGTACGCATTGAGGACAGATATTGTCTAAACGAGAAGTTAAAGTATAAAGTAATTGTTATATGAGATTCACTTTTGGTTTAAAAGAGCTTTTTCGTTTGCCAAAAATAGAACTTCTGTATACTAAAATCAACATTACGTTCCATAAAAAGTAACTAAGTAACAAAACTGTAATTTATTACTTATTAACAGTAGTGTTCTCAAACACTAAGTAGCAATCATTTAACATGTACCTGTTTGAAACATCAAGTCAAGACCAGTCAAGTGGCTTTTTATTGTCATTTCAACTACATATAGCTGTGCAGTACATAGTGAAATCAGACAATGTTTCTCCTGGACCTGGTGCTACATAAAGTCACACACAATACAAAAAAACTCACATGCTGAGCTAAGGACAGTGTCCTCGCCACAGAAAGTGCCAAGTGTGCAGACTAGTGCAAACGGCAAGGGAGTAGAGTGCAAAACCCAGTGTGTAAACAGTGCAAACACAAAATCAGTGCAAGAACACAAAATACAAACAAGAATAAACATGAAGTGTACATACACATAGGCGTTTGTTGGGGTTGGAGGGCAGCTGTGAAGGTCAATGTTAAAAGCCTTTGAGCCTTTGAGTATTTGAGTGGCTACAAGTAGTCAGGGGAGTGAGACCAACACAGCTGAGCCAATAGGAAATTTGAATTCAGTTTAGAGAAAGTTTTTGCCATTTTTGGCATCAAACAGGCTGTGAGCATGCTGACTTGCCTGGATAAAGCTGTCAATAAAACATGGGAACAGAGAAAGTCTATAAAGAATTAGAACTGAAAGACAATAGCCGTGTAACTTCAGTTTATTATATTAAGTAAAACGGCGGTAACCACAGCAGACTGTAACACGGTGGCTCTTAGAACACTATTTAAGCGAGCAATTCAGCAGTTCAGCATCATAGGGATGTGTTTGCAACAGCTCTGCAATTCGGCACTCCAGTGTGTTCGAGTTTTTTCTCGCGTCTGAGATCACAAACAGAATGAAGAAAAGATTTCCACTTCAAACAAGGTGGAACCCCAGAGCACACCCACGTATTACGCAATCTTCACAGACCAGTGGCAGCTCAAAGATGTCTAACGGCGGTCGCAAAGTTTTCCCGTAAAGTTCGGGGTCTGACCCTACTAATTAAGGGCTTGAAAAATCACCATCCACCCCCGCCACCCAAACAATGTCACAACAAAGATTTGGAGGTCTAAAAACGCTGTATACTGAAATGGATATGATTCCAAATAATGCTTGAAGAACGTTTCAACTGTGTTTCCAAACAATCTTTATAGTACCCACAAAAGTAAGATTGTAAGACTTCAAAAATCCTGATTTGATCTCATTCCATATTTTTTCATTCCTGTTTTCTTTTATCAATTAAGTCCCAGCATGCAAATATAATAATTAAATAATTTTCCCCAAATTATTATTGGTCCCACTCGACTGGCTTCCCATTTGCCACCAGAATAATTTTTTTTGTTTGTTTTATTCTATTTTTTTACCATCTAAATTAACATCTAAATTCTGCTTGCTTTGAGGATCATACAGATCGCGGTAAACCACTTGAATGCTTTCTGGTAAGATCAGTATCAAACAATACACTGATAAACAATAAATGCTGCCATTATTATTTAGACTATCAAGTGTTTCACAAAACCTAGCTACGCTTTGTGATTTCTGAAAGCGTTTTTTTCAATTAAGAGTGTTGATGCTTGTGTAATAATTAAAAAACAAATCTCAACCATTACTCCCCAAATTAAGAGACAGAAATCACTTTAAACAGTCCGTCCAGAAGAATGCCCTCGTAAAAAGCGCACATTGTACATGTTATTACACATGAATAACTTCATTGAATTGTACAAGAAAGGCACACACATTTAGAGTGTTTGGCAGTAGCCCAGTCTCCTATTGTTTGTGATTTCCTGGTTTGGAGAACAGTAGAGGTTGATTGGCTGCAGATGTGAGCAGACCTGCAGTCTACATTGTAATCTTACACACACACACACACACACACACGACCATCCATACAGGCAAACAAATACCTACATATTTTTACACACACAAATACTCA
This sequence comes from Puntigrus tetrazona, assembly GCF_018831695.1. Lineage (NCBI taxonomy): Eukaryota > Metazoa > Chordata > Actinopteri > Cypriniformes > Cyprinidae > Puntigrus > Puntigrus tetrazona. Next base: position 25,606 of record NW_025048320.1, on the reverse strand, counting down.
AATTTCTCATTACTGAAATCTCCGGCACTTCTCTCCTCAGCAAAATCCCAAATAATCCTCTCACTTTTCTTTTCTCACTGTGTCTGTTACGCTTCACTAATACTGCAACGCAGGCATTCTCTCTCTTTCAATTTTTCTGTCTCTGAAACTGAAATCCTCAACATTTTTGTAGAAGCCCCATGAAAGCAAAACTGGGGTTTTAAGACTTTGTAGCCTATTAGCTGGCACTGTGTTTGAATTATATGGGTAAAAAAAGTTGGCTTTGGTATATTTTTAAAAAAATAATACTTACGGACAGTGTTGTGTGTAACTTATTATGTCATTCAACGTAATACTTTGTATAGACTGTAGAACATATAATACAATAGTGGATTTAACATCAAAATGTAAAGTATAACCTTAAAATGTATGCTTTTACGTAATCTGCTGACTTTAAATACTTTGGGAGTTACTAAGAACATAGTAACACTTCAAGACCCAGTTCTCACTATTAACTATAATTAGTTGATTATTAGCATGAATTTTGCTGAGATATCGGTTGTTTATTATTACTTAAAAGCACATATTAATGTCTTATTCTGCAAGACTATTCTAAATCCTACCCAATTCTTAAAATTAACAACTACTTTATTAAGTCTTAATAAACATATTGAGTATACTGAGGCAAAAGTCATAGTTATTAGTTAGTTAATAAGTGTCACCAAAATAATTTATGTAGTTAACTTTTATTTCTTTGCAAGAATTAAAAGAACCGGTCCATGCGTCCTTGTATCATGAACTTTATTAGTTATTAGTTACTTTTTTGGAGAGAGTAATTTGTAATCTAACTACACTGTTAAAGATCTAATTAGTAATTAGTATTTCATTACTTTTTAGAGTAACTTACCTAACATTGAAAAATATACTTTAAAAATATACTATTTTTGGAAAATGTGTAAATGCATGTTAATTGCAATTAAATAAAAATGTCTTTTTATTTTATGATTTTTCACCCCCTTAAGTGGGACACCTTTTTTCATTTGTGTAGTGCAAGTATGTACAAGTATACTTGTTTTTATATAGAATTTTTGAATACACTATAAATGCATATTCAATACAATTAAGCGCAATTATTTTTCACATAAATGAATTTATGGGTCACTTCTGTATTTCCGCAATGTAAAACAATATAGGTAACATTTTATAATAACTGCACTTTGTAAATTAGTCATTACATCCTTTATAAAGCATTGTCCCGACATTAACGGTCATTAGTAAGCAGTTTATGAATACATCTGTAAATGCCTTGTTCTGGATTTATAATCATATCTATTACAAAGGAGATTTAAAGGCTCAGTTAACTTCCTAACAGAAAAAAACAACTAATAAACAAACACGACACAGAGGGATAGAACAACTGTATATCTGATTTTTAGTTTTTTTGTATTTTAAGCTGTACAGATGTACGGTATGATTTTTTTGCATCTTGAAAAAATAATAGGTCTGTGTTTTGTACCCCTCTGCGCTGTGTTTAACTTTTCTGTTTGGAAGATAAATGAGCCTTTAAACCTCCTTTGTAAATGCTTTAAAAAGTATAAATAGTCCTCACTTTAAATGAGCTCACAAAAATATACGGCTGCAACTAATGAATGTTTCTAAATCATGGATTAAAGCAGGAATATGTGTTAATAAAGCATTTATTAACACACTGAATGTGTCTAAATAATAGTTTATTATCATTTGTGCTTTGTAAATGATCTTATGAACCACTGGCAACTCTTCAAGAACCGGTTTGTAAATAACTTAATCGTTTAGAAATTAAAAATTCATCGTTAATAATGTATGCCAATACAATTATTAAAAAAATATAGATACGCTCAAGAAGAAACCATTTATAGTTGTATCGATGCAATGCTTACTAATGCTTATTAATGTTGGAACAATGCTTTATTAAGGATAAATTGACTATTTACTAATGCTTAAATAATCATTTATAGTGTGTCGTTACCAAACAATAAAATAGAATCAATATAAAAATGAAATCCCACTAATTGTGTTAGTCAGGATTTAGTCAGGAAGCTGGATTGGTTTTGGATCAACGATTGGAAAGGTTGGAAAAACAAAAAAACAATCATGTTGTGTCAGGGCAATACTTTCCCAGCAGTTCAGTACAAAAGGTTATTATTATTATTATTATTTATTTATTTTCAATTTTAGATGCAGGACCTCCCAGCCCACGGGTTAAAATTATTGACAGATTCGTCAAGGAGTGTTTACAAGTTGTTGTTTTTTTAACTGATCTCTAAATCGCATGTGATTGATCACTCAGAAACACCGAAAAGTGATTTTCTGACACGCTTGAACGCAACACAAAACACAACACTTCCTGTTTCAGTAGGAAATGCGTTATCACAAGAAAACAAACAGCGCTCATCAAACCTCGTTTAAACGGTCTCTATGGTGTTTACTGCGATAATGAGATCATGAGACAGATAAAATAACACAAACGTACAAAAAAAACTTCCATTTCTACATTTGAATTCTGAAAATCGCATCAACACATGTCTTTGTTCTCCCTTTATCGCGATCTTCCTTCATCCATCACTGAAGTGCAGGGCCAGCGGACCACCCGCTGCGAGCAATGCCCATTAAAATCTCTGCGTAATGAGAATGAGATGGGCTGTTATCTTGTAAAGGCTCTGCCATAAACAGTGGGCTGAAGTCCACGCGGCTGGAGCTGTAATCTGACTGTGGCATCAGTGAGGAATGCCTCCGTCTTCCTTTCTAGAATTTATGTAAAAATTAAATGGTTTAAATGAGTGTGTCTGAATGTAATGAGGCTTACTTGTATTTTTGTAATAGGAAAGTGGATAATCTAATGGCATTTAGACCTCTGGTGGGAGGTCTTTGACTCTAGAGATGCCATGAAATGGCTTAAAGATTGTGGTTTTCTATTCAGCCTCTTCACTTTTATTTTATTACCAACAGACTCTTTTATAATGCAATCTCTGTTAATATTAAGTGACCATCCTTTAAAACAGTGGACACTAGTACAAAATCTACAATAATATAATTGTTGCAAAAAAAATAAATACTTATCAGAACCTTTTTCGAGACCATGGTGGCTAAGCAGTGAAATTTAATTTAATTTATTTTTAGTTTTATGGTGTATTACACCTGCTTGAAATTCAGGGTGCATGCTACGCGACGTTTTTCATTCATTTTCACGTTTCACATAGAGACAATACAGCTGTTAAAAACAATCCCAGTTTTCGCAGATCCACAAAAACGATTAAAAACGCATTATTCATGCCAGGCCAGTTGTCATTTTTTAAAGAAACATTTCATGTCAAGTTGAAGCATTAGAATTGCTAAGTCTGAAAATAATAATTAATTGGGGTGGGAGGGGGGATGACGGGATGGGGATTGGTATGATAAATTGACCTTCAGAGGCTACAGAAGATGTTTCCCTGAGGACAAAAAAAATTAAATAAAGTTTTCACCCCCCGGCTCTTAATGCACGGTTTTTCCTTCTGAGCATCAGTGAGCATTTTGAACCTTATGTAATAGTTGCATATGAGTCCCTCAGTTGTCCTCAGTGTGAAAATATGGATCTCAAGATCATTCAGTCACTTCTTGGAAAAGATTTAAATATGCAGAAGATGCTTCTCTATATATAGTTTAACTGGTATAACTAAAATAGCACTGCTTCGAACAAACAAGTGCTAACTTTTAAGAGAACTCTAGAACAAAGACGGTTTTTAAGCTATGGACAAAAATGATCAAAACTTCCATTTCAGTGTCTGTAACATCTATTCCATCGTATCAGTAATAGAGAGTGCAAGAGAGAAAGAGAAAAGAGAGAGGATCGATGGGAGCATGACAAACCACATTCGAACCTGCGTCCCACATGAGCACACAACCACATGCTGTGCAAAAGTTTCATAGTTTATTTTCATATGATTGATTGTGTACAGCCTATTGCTGCCCCATCATGACAAAACATGACATTTTTGGCCTCCTACCTAGATGTCACTGCCAGAGGTGCATGAGGCGGGTTATTGTTTCCTTTCAATCTCGGAGCAGGAAATGTTCTCATTGTAACTTCACAGAGCGTCATTTGCGATTTTGTTTACAATTTGAGGAGAGACGAGGAAGTTTACGCATTTTTGTAAGCAAGTAACACAACGCCCAGCTGCGCGTGTTCAGGGTTTATGAGTAAGCACACATACCGGCTCCGTTTGACAGATAATCTATAGTTAGAAACAGTCTACACTAGCCATCACACACACACACACACGCACCGGGCTGTGATTTTGTGTGTGTGTTCAACGACCTCTGTTCCACACCAATAACCACAGTTCTCGATTTGGGTACATCTTAAACATCTCCTCTCAATTTTATTTCAATCTTACTCTACGCAGGGAACACAGGCTCAATTATCGGATGTAATTTGCTGTAAAAACAACAAGAGGCCGAGGGGATGAGGAGAAGTGTAATAAGAAGTGGGACTGGTAGAGATGAGCGAAATGAAAGTCTCTCTCGAAGAGCTCCTCGCTGGGTTTCAGGTCTGTGTTTTGATGGAGATGTGTCTGTAAATATGAATTTGGGGACTGTAAGCAGACATGAAAGCGTGGCAGAGTTAAGTGAAAATGTATCATCATTACTATTTTACTTTTTGACTATTTTTTAGCACACTTCTATCGAAAAAAAGTGAATAATTAAGTGAATACTTGGGTTTTATGCTATATAGCTTTTGTGTCTCTGCAATGTTTGGCACATTTGTAAAAGTATACTTTTAAACAGAGCACTTATTTCAGACATGATATGATATGACTTTTCCCTGAATAAATTCCAAACTGCTTGTAAGCTCGAGGTTAAATTTAGGTATGTGTAGGATTAGGGATGTACAAGGTGTAAGAATAAGGTCATGTAGAGTAAGGCGTTAATATGTGCTTAATTACTACTAATATATGACTAATATACAGCTAATGTATGGATATATATCTGCTAATATAGATGTTAATGTGCAACAAGTCAAGAGACCCTAAAATAAAGTGTTACTGAATGTTCCCAAGTATGAACTGGATGTAATCTTTTCAGATTGCATGTTAGTTGCAATTAAATGAATGCATTATAGTTGTATAGTGGTTTATATTAAATACAACGTGCTGAAATTTAAAGTGGTCTTGACCCACTTACGTAGGATTTAAGTAAATGTTTCTATGCTTTGAAATGCTTTAAAAGTGAATTTGAATGTGAGCATATGCTGGTTAGGTTTGTTTTGAAGCTGGGGGGCTGGTTTAAGCTGGTTTATGCTGGTCCTCTGCTGTTTTTTTCAGCAGGGAAAATGTCACAGTTACTTCAGCAAATGAACTTCAGCAAGTTTTTTTTAAAATCCAGATTACTTGTTGACTACATGGACTACAGAAGTAAAGTGTGTACAAAGGATCACGTTTGTTTACCAAAGTGAATACATCATTGAAGAAGCAACAAGAGCACCGACGAGAGAGGGAGCTTCTGTTGCAGCAATAAACATTTTTTTTGTAGGAGTTCTCTTTAAATCTGTCATGGTAGGACAGGATAAACAAATGCATCATGGAGGGGTTTGTTGTATCACTAGATTCACGTTTGGTTTATTGTTTGTGTAACCAGCCTCGCCACTTTCATTAGAAGCTTCATGCAATCAGGCTCTATTACGTTCGCGTGAAGCTACCACGGACGTTCTTTTCTTTTTTGATCATCCTGGGGTTACAAATCAGACCAATCACAACCGTTGTTTGTATAACTGAGATACTGAGGTTTGCTAAGCTGTCCTAGAATATGTTTCTGCCCCGCGCCTTAACGGTATTCCATTCCTTCATTCGTTCTATTTTCTTGTGCTTGTTCTTTATTTTTGAGGATGAAGGGGGAAAAACAAACATGCTTTCACCACAGGCTCACAGCAGAGAGGAGAGACACGGTGAGCGAAGATTCAACTAAAAACACACACATTCATTAAAGAGACAAACAACCCGAGACACCCCAAACGCTCTTCCTCTTCTTTCTTAGTCTTCAGTCCTTCCCCCTTGAGTGTGTCCGTTTCCTGAACTTTGTCCTCGACCTTTTCACAAACTCTTCAAACTGCCTCCGAGGAATGTGTTTTCTCATATTTGGTTTGAAGTTCCCTGTTTCCCCTTTCACCCTCCGACAGGGAGCACGGAGGTGGCAGCAAAGAAATCGCACACACGCAGTAAAATTGGACATGGGTTCCTGTGGAGAAGCCCGGCGTTTTTAGTTTACGATGGGTCAGTTGGCTGTGAGATGCTGCTGAGATGGAGGACGACTCCTGCAGGTCTCGCAAACTTAAGGGCTGTGCGCATGCTTGACCTTTTCCTACTACGTGTACAAACATTTCAATGCAACATTTTATTGATCTGCACTGGAGACAACTCTCAGCCTATTGTGTTCAGTGAATAATAACACCCTTCCTTAGCAATGATCCCGTCAGGATTTGCATTTTAGTACAAGTCTGAGCGGCATTCATTTTTAATAAACTCCTATCAGGGTGTCAGCATGCTGTTTTAATCAAGTGTGTTAAATGAATTGATTTTGGAGTGCAATTTCTGGGTGACCTGGTGACTCACTGGATGCACACCAATCACAGGCCTTTTGTTCTAAGGACATTTCAGACGGCTGCAGTCCTCTGTGTTTATGCATTGTTGATTCACATTTACATTTATTCATTCAGCAAACGCTTCTATCCAAAGCCACTTGCAAATGAGGCAGAATGCAATTTATTTTAAAGGAACCGGCGATGTCACTGGTGCTGCATTGCTACCATCCGAGGCAATAGCACAGAACTAGCAGAAGTGTAATTGCAGGAACGCAGAAAAAATACGATTTGTGAACATGTAATTGGACAAGGCGCAGTGGATTATAAAGGTTCAACAACATCCCAGCAAGCACTAGAAGGTCAGTGCCAATCAGGTCTTTTTCTAAACTGATTCGGTTGATCTTTCTGAATACAGCACAAATTTGTATACAAAGAAAATAAATACCATGCCAATGACATATTTAGCAGCTGATCGTTTCAGAAAAGACTCCTACATTAAAGGAACATGCCACTATTTTTGAAACTAGGCTCATTCTCTTGAACTTCCCTAGAGTTTTGCTGTTTTCGAACCCATTTAGCAGATATCTGGGTTTGCCGGTAGCACATTTAGCTGCAGCTTAGCAGATCATTGAATCTGATTACATTTTTAAACGAGATGCTAACTGTTGAAAATAAAAATCTGAGATTTTCTAGTCATATATAACTATAAACTGTACTCTCATAATCAAGGAACTTTGCCGCTGGACCATGGGTACAATGGTATTACGCACCACCTGAAAGTAGTCCCCAGCTAGGACAAATATTGAAACACTTCGGAAATTTTTGAGCGAGATGCTACTGGTTTAAAAAATAGTGGCATGTTGCTTTAAAGCATGTGAGAAAGGTTCAACTCAAGAAGTATATTGGCCATAGAGCTTAAAGGGAATGCAAAAAACTGATCGGAACCCATATTGCTTTCATAATCTAGGAAATTTCAATGGAAAATAATGTGGGCCGTGACCTATTTGTAACCATCTGGATTTGCTTCAGGAATTATGTCATTTTGTAGCCCAAAAACCACAAAAGAGTTCACATTTTAGAACTTCCAGTTTCATCATTGTGATGTCAATGGAGCTTTTGAATAAGTTCTATCGGTAAAAAAAAACCCCTTGTCAGAAGGTTAGAGGTGGCTAACATGTTAACAGATCTTTTTTTTTGTTCATAATCGCAAACTGTAGTTTCAGCAAACTATTACAATTCTACCTTGTATTTTGTATTTTTAAAAAAACTATGAAAGATTTGTCAGAATCTTATTGTAGCTGATGGTCACAGTTTGAATGAAATGTATGCAGGCTTTAAAGTTAAAAAACTGTATTCACAATATTATTTTCCGCAATAATCCAAGAGTCAGTGCAAAACTCCTACTGGGTTTTTGTCAAAGGAGCCAGGTTATAACATTTTACAGGTTGGCCTACAAAAACACATTGTCACTGCAGTTCTCTATTGATTAGATAATGAAAAGTGTGTGCCAGAATGGAACTGAGTGCTTGTATGGGGTTAAAAATATTAGAGATTTGCACCATTATCACTGAACAACATGCACCTATGAATTGGGCATAATAATGCCTAGAATATGCATCAAGAAAGCAAACAGGCTTTTGAGTTCATGTTGAATATCAATGCGTCTCTTTTTGTTTTCATATGCAGTGTAAGAGCAAAGACAGAACGTGTATGAGAGCTCTAGATTACAGCCATTTTCTTCACGCTGAGTGTTTTTCTCTATGGATCGGCTTGTATATACGTCCATCCTTTAATAATTCCATGCTAATGCACTGTAAATTTTTGGTGCAAAGATGAATTGCAATAGTACCTACAATATCCTTTAGATGCTAAACCCAAATTCCATATCTACATATCTGTGGCAATTAAAACAAACAAACCATGCCTATGCTACGTTCCAAGTCTTCTAAGGCAGACGATAGCTTTGTGCAGGAGACAGTTTATTTAGTATTTTCTAACCCAGTACACTTTAGAAATTACCACCATAATAATTTGCTACACTTAACAATGTTGCAATGGAATAGAAAATGAGAAAAGTGAATGAGATAAGGGGGTTTTTGGAAAAAATATCTTCTTTTGTGTTTAAAGAAAGTTGATGGTGAGTAAATGATGACAATATTTTCATTGTTTCACAGTTCAATTTTGTAAATAACACCAAAAGCTAATTTCTAACTGAAATACTAAAACATCAACATACGCTCATAGGCCTACCTACAGCTTGAAGTGATCAGAGCAATGTTCTTCTGTTGTGTTTGTAGGGTTTGCAAAGAGTGTGTGTTTAATGAGCCATGAACTGCTTATCTGACATCAGACATGAGGCTGGAAAAAGCTCAGCACACAGCCTGTGTACCCCAGAGATTTGGGCTTTCTTTTTTCTCCAAATGCTGGCAAAACGCAGAGATCCTTGAGGGCCATCGCCCACATCGCAGAAATATGCGGATGTATCAAATATCAAAACCAAACTTAAAGGAAACATTTACCAGTTCTTCGGCATCTCATGGTCAGTGGTAAGAGTAAGATACCACTTCCTGACCATGTCTCAACCAATTAGATAAGCAGGGTCTGGAGCCGTTCACACGGATAGATGCAGAAAAGTGACCGGGAGATGTCCAATATTACATGAACACCCCTTTCTTACTGATCTGGCTATTGCAAGCACTTCTTATTTTTGGGAGTAATTTCGAGTTTGGCTATTCAAATAATTCCATCGGTTTTAAAAAACAAATCTTATTGCTATACTTATGATGACATCCTGCGCTTCCAATTTTTTGCACCGCTTTAAGAAGGTCAGTTTTATCAAAAATGACAATGCAGCATCAAATGTATTCTGATTGGATGCTATTTTGTGCTTCAAGTTATATTTTCACTTTTACAGAGAACAGAAAAATGATGCTGTGCTAAAACTTGTTGAGTCATGCCATGCGATTCCGATCTTTTGCATTAAGAAATTAAATGGTGGTGTTTGCAATACTGAGGGTTCAGGACTCAAACCTTCTTACACATAATTCTTACAGTTCATTAAGTAAAGTATCTCACAGTTTTCTTTATAGACAGTTATTTATTGCCATTTATAGTTCTTTGAAGAACCTTTAACAACCTTTAACGTTCTGTGAAGTTTTTTGGGAAATCCAAAATGGCATTGATTTGAAAACCTCCTGTTATTTTTTAATCCTCGTATTGTGTTGGGCTCGGTTTTTAATACGTGGATGTGTTTTGGAAAGGTGGTGCAAACTTTGATTACATTGGTTGCTACATCGGGGTCAAATCAACTCCCATTGGTTTCTATGCAATTTACCAGAAATCAACACTTTCATAAACAGCAAAGAGCCAGGAAATAAAAACATAAAACCTTTATAGTACCTCGTCCAGCACTAAAATACAAAAATACATGAAAACTGCAATTGAAGACTCATTTTCTGAGTCATACAAGGAGAGTTCACTATTTATTCCACTATTCAAGTTGAAGGTTAAAAAAAAAAAATTATAATAAAAAAATAATAAAACCTGTAAAAGCATGTTTTTGGTTATTATTTTTGATCTCATTTACTAATTTGTTTTGACACTGAATTGGCAGAAACACATTTTACTCTCATAAGGATTTATGAGAATCGGATATAAAAAGGCAGAGGTCATTTAGCCTACTATAGAAAGTAAGTACAGATTACAATAACTTAATACCAACATTTTTTGATACTATATAGTCTCAGTGATATTTGTTATTATATAGTTAGATTATATAATATATAGCTAATTTTGATGTGGATCAAACTAATACAGATAACAAAACAGAAAAAGATTATATTTTCTAGTTTTTATGTGAATCTTTCATGTTTTTTATAGTGTGAATAGTGTCGGAAAACCATGGGAGACCCATTTGACCCACACAAAAAGTGTTAAATGATTCCTGCCATTTCTAGAAACCGGATACCATTGACTCTACATCTTTTGAGTTATTAATCATCTAACCTCCCCTTTGAAAACCGCAGCATATTTTGCAGCCCTAAAATTTGAAACAAATATTTTCAACCTCATGACTAGAAGCCATGATCTCACAGGCATGTGACACTCTTCATATTTCTGAACGGCTGCTAGGCACCAATAATCAATGAAATCACTTCACAGCATCTGTGCGATTGTATCTTCAGCTCAAGCTTTCAAAAAGGCTGTCTGGAAGGACAGTTTGACTGAACCTGTCCTCAAAGCCAGATTGCCACTTAAAAGTGAAAAGTGTGCTTTTTCATGCCACTCGGAGACATTTCTAAACATTTCTATTTTTAGCCGAAGGCTCTTTGATTGGACCGTGGCGATGTGTGCGTTGCATACGTAAAAAGGAAGAGGTTTCTTTTTTTAAAGCTTGTGAGAAAGCTAGACTCGTAGATAGAAGTAAGATACTACAGTGTCTTCACAGATGACTAGGCATAAAGTGCTGAAGAGTGGTAAACATTAGCTGTAGGTAGCAGCGGGAGGGTAATGGTATCCAGACTACCTGTGATGTGTCATTCTCACAGAAGCTTCACATTTTCTCTCTTTTTCTCTCTTGCAGAAATGGCTCTCTGTGCTATTAACCCAATTAGGTGAGTTGCAGGGATGCATTCTGGGTTCCTCATTCTCATTTACTGCCTCCAGTGTTAAATGCAAAGAAGCGTAGTTGTTTTATCTGCTTGTACCAGTAACGGCGGAGTGGCTACTTTGCTAAAGGAATAGTTCACCCAAAAATGAAAATTCCGTCATCATTCACTCATCCTCAACTAGTTCCAAACCTGTTTGTTCTGCAACACAAAGGAAGATATTTTGGGTCACCATTGACTTCATAGTCATTTATTTTCCTACAATGGAAGTCAATAGTGACCAGAACAGTGTTATATGGTTTTCCATATGCTCGAACAATAGGTGCAGATCATACAAGCCGCTATTGTTCATCGACTTCTGACTCCAATCTATATTTCCTCATATGATGACAGTATGACATTAACACAAAGAGGACTCAGTTCATCAAGTTACCACAAGATCATCACATGCTTTCTCTTAATGGTTGCTTGACATATTTGAGCACACACACTAAAATATATAATAGACTAACATACTATGTACAGAATAGAATTTTAACTGTATGTTATTCAGATAAATCCTTGTTAAGTCATTCAGGAGTATATATATATATATATATATATATATATATATATATATATGTATATATATATACACACAATTACACATAAGTCTTAATTTTATACTCTTTTAAAATATACTGTTTCTGTCATAAGTACTATTTTATGTATTTATTCGTTTTTTTTTGCCAAAGTATACTTTATATAATTAATTTACACTATGCTAATCTAGCAAGCTCACTAGTGTTGATCCCTATTACTAAAATGCATGCAATTCACCGCAGTTTGCATCTGAAATGAACACTAGAGGCAGTAAAACACCAACAACTTTTTCTCTTTCAAAATACGATCACTGCGTCGCAGGGCTTTTAGGGTCATCTTCTGCCTGTCACGACAGAGGCGGACTATCAGCTAATACAATACAGAGTTGCTTTAGCAAAAGCATTATTATATCGTATTTGCATTTGTTAACACTACCAGTTAGCGATTAACATTTTAGCACCACTCGCTGGACATTAAACTTAAAAAAAAGCACAAAATGTACAACACAATTCATCGTTTCGCAGAAATGTCGCCACAGGCAGTTTTTTGCAGGAGCCTCGGGTTGACGGAAATGAATAGGTAACATCATTAACCGAACCATAGGTGTTTCAAATCTCAGACTACTCTTAGAAAAAGCAGATTTTTGGTCGCGGCCTCTAAATAGACCTCGCTATAAAATGAATATCTACAGAACAGCTACTTGAGTGAAAGGCCAAGAAGAAGATGCCTGAAAAAAGATCTCTTATGGAATATATTTGTTGATTTAGGAGAGCATTAACAGGGTTTTTGAGACAGGTAGGATTTATTTACAACACCTACTCACAGTCTCCAGGCTGAACTCCAGTCTGGCAAACTACATGTAATTTATGAAAACTCCCCTGTAATTATTTAATATTTGATTAATTCAATTATTTATTATCTCCAGCTACAACCCACCCACCCAACTTTTGTTGGCAGCAATGTACCTCGTTTAATAAAAACACAATAGACTTTGATTTTAATATTTCACACATAAAAATGAGGTGGCTTTATTTGGCTTCTTGTAATGCTGTAGAATTAAGCACGTGTTAGTTATGGTATATTAAGAGAAGTATATGAGCGTTCGACAGAAATGTGCAAGTAATGGACCGATGTAGAGCGAAAGAAAGAAAGGGAGACCTCCTGTCTCATCGGACTATAGAGTTTCACTCGGCCAGCGAACGGCTGAGAAAATGTTTTCACTAGCGAAGAAAAATACCTCCTTTGACTAATAGAAAATAATGTCTGCATTAAACTCAGAAGCTATTTTTGATTTTAACTCAACGGCGTCGGTTTGAAGGTCGTTTCTCGGCAATATGTGTGTGGCTGGCCGTGAAATGAATGAGGTGACATTGAGGAGCATTAAAAGGCTTTATTCATTTATCTGCTATTAGGGAAACACAAGTTGTTTTGTTTCGTAACCCTCGCAGTTCGAAGCTAGCTTTTGAATCAGCACTGCGGTGATGCTTGGAAAAGAGGAAGAGAGCAAAAATTAATTAGGAGGAACGTAACAGGCAGGGGAAACACACAAAGAAAAGAGGGGGAAAAAAGAATCGAAGTGAATAGAGCGACTTCTGTTTACTTTTTTCCAAAGACCCAAGTAATCTGACATGTGTCTCCTGTAGATTTTCAGAATAGATCTCGAGAACATCTCAAGCTGTGCTCAGATTTATTGAGGCACAAACTGAACATTTCTCATCAAATTCTTCCAAGACCAAATGATCTGAACTGCTATCGGCATTCGTTTCTGTTTAATGAACAATCCTACCTTAGCAATTGTTGCCGCCTACTGTATTCTTAGCAGACCTTCATTAATCACAAACTGTAGTTTGTTACCGTTTAAAAATTACATTGTGAAAACTGTAGTTAGTAATGTTAACTAGGTTACTCTGCTTTAGGTAACGTGATTGTGACTACTTTTTAGATCACTTTTTATAAAACTTGGTTTAAATGTAGGCTATCATGATTGAAAAAAGTATAATTAACCGTTATAAGAGAACTGTAAACATGCAAATGTGTTGTTCAATTGGAAATTAAAAGTCGTTAATAAGAAAATTACAACTCTAGCAATTTTTTCAACATTTACCACCCTGGTGAGAATATTATGTAATCTTGTAAACCATAAAAGTAACTGTAATCTGATGAATCTGATTATTTTGTGAATCTTTTTCGATCAAACACCATCAATTACTACCCATCTAAGCTTTCCGATGAACTTGGCTATGTTTTCTTATACAGGTATAAATCCACAAGTGTTTTAGTATAGTTTTAAACAGAATTTTGAAGGAAACTGTCTAAATTTATGCCGTCCCAGTAAATAACGGTTTTTCACCAATGTTTCTGCCTGCAAGTTTTCCACAGGAAAGCACCGCTGATATTTTCTTACTGTAGGTCAAAAATTGCCTTTCCGTATTTTTAATTCTCTTAAAGAATTTTTTGAGAAATGTCTGAGATAAGTTGTTGCTTCAGTGAAGCCTGAGATTTCTATATATGGGAAACGAATCCTCCGCACTAAATAAGCACAGTATTCCTTACACACACATGCATGCAAGCGCACACACACACACACACACACACAACACGAATCCCAACAGGGATTTGGGTTTATTAGGTATGAGGGGCTTCAATTAGATAAACAAAGATGAAGTCATTGCAGTCAATTACTGTAATCATCTAACGGAGCGTTCCAAAGGGAACACATGAGGCTGGAGAGGGAGGAGGAAACGACAGAGTCAGAGGAAATGAGGACGAAAGCGAGGAGAGGGAAGCCTGCAAGAATAACATGTCTAATATGAGTCATGTTTTTAGAGCAAATCTGAGATGAAACGTTGACAATTCAAAATGCCATTCATAAAGTTCTATTCAATACTTTCATTGTATTCGATGAGGGTGCGCTGAATTGATCAAAAGACATTTATGTTTCACAAGGTTTCGATTTCAAATAAATGATGCTCTTTTCAACTTCCTCGTTATCAAAGATTCCTGCAAAATTGATTATAAATGTATATAAAGCAGCACCACTGTTTTCGACAATTATAGTTCAAGAAATGTTTCCTGAGAGGCTAGAGACCAAAAATTCTCTTTTTATTACAGCGGGGGAAATAGCAACAAGAGATATTATTTTGGGGGGAGGGAGTCAAATCCAAAGTAAAAGCGTGGTAGACAGCTGAGAAAGTCATCCTGGCACTAATGCTAACATGATGAGGATGTTGCCAGAATATGTGAATGTAAGTATCCGTAAAGGAAATGATTCCGAATGTGAGTTGAATGCAGAATGACGATCGTCAGAACGCTCTAGTAAACACACAAACAGAGACAGACACAGACACACACACACACACACACACACACACACACAGACACACACACACAGCTGCTGGTGGAAGGGAAGGGCTTATAAAAATTTTGGGAGTGAACCAAAGCCTCATACATAAATAACTGCACAATATTTATCTTGGCTTATTATTCATGAGAAAGAAGTGATTGAAGTGAAACCATTAACACACTCTCACATTCTCTCTCTTAAACACAAACAAACACACACACACAAGCTAAACAAAATCTGTATCTGTGCCATATGGCCATACACACGCTTTCTGTGGATGGCAGCGCATCTCCGCATTCTTCCACCACACTGAGATTTACATTTACGCATTTTTTTGAAAATAAACAATTTATAAATAAAGTGACTTGAAGATGAGTGTTCGGTTTAGCGGCATTTGAGTTACGTTTCCCAGTTTCTCGCTGCACGCAGCCAATCGCAATGAGAACGCACGATTTTGTCTTTTTAATTCAAATAAATGTATAGGGTTATTTCGCTCTGAAAGAAAATTCTGTCATCTTTTACTCATTTAATATATTGTCAATGTTTCTCTCCCTCCATTAATTTTTTTTTAGTTAACCAAAATTTTGAAGCGTATAAAGTGATCAAATAACTTCACGAGACTTAGATTAAATCAACTCAGTTCATATAGATTTGTTTAATGATGCCTTTAAGACCTTTTTAGAATGTTGGTTAACCCAGACTTTTAATGGATGGTACAGAAAACACTCCGGTTTCATTAAAATACCTTAATTTGTGTTTTAAAGATGAACCAGAGTCCTACGGCTCTGGTAACTGCATGAGGGTGAGTAAATGATGACTGCATTTACATTTTTGGGTGATCTGTTTAATTAATGTGAAATTTAGAGAGGAGAAGCAGTCAAAGAAAACAAGGTTTCAGGCTCAGTAAGGACTTGAACCCCCTAGTGAGAGACAGAAAGGTCAACTATGTGCCCCAATACAGATATGAGGGTGAATGAGATTGTTAAGGGAATGTGTGTGTCGGGGGCGATAGACTGAATCCAGTGACATATTAACATTTGGAGATGAAAGAGGAAAGGCCCTCAGAGGAAGTGGCGGCATGATAATGGTACAGTGGAGGAAATGCGAATTTCTTCCTCATTCTTCCACCAGCTCTGTCTCAACAGGGAAGAATGCAATTACTGTGGTAAGCTGCCGTCCCCACTGAGGGCCAGTGTCCTCTGGGATTCTCTCCCTCACACACACACACACACACACCAACCACTGATACAGAGGCATTAGAGGAATGCAGGTGTTCAGAAGCAATGGCAGCTAAAGCATTTGCTGCTCTTTCTGACCCAACGTGTGAATATGTCAAGTCTTTTAGTCCCTGGACCTCTGTGCTTTAAAGGTCGCTACAGCTGGGCAGCAGGACGTGTTGCGGATGCTGCTACATGGCGTGGATTCCTATCAAGCATTTCCAAATTTACATATGAGAACAGTTTGAACCCATAAATATTCAATCAATCAATTACATTGAAAAAAGGTTCTTAATTAAATGACATCATAATCGTTAACAGGGTTGAAGATTTTGCAGAATTTAACTTGCATGGTATAGGCTACTAGTCTGTCCAAATGGTTTGAAAAAAAATAAAATTGTTCCGTAATTTTTCTTACTATAGCTTAGGTAACATGGTTTTATTGGTGGAGCTTGTAATGCTACTCTAAACTATAGCTCATTGTAAAGTTCCATTCAGATTTATATCTTTAGCCGTGTATCCTGTCCAAAACATCTCATTATAAAGTGAACAAATCACTGTACAGGCCAATACAAAGACTAGCAGCTGAATAAACACAACGCCCATAAGAAGCGTGTTAATCTCAGAGAAGAAGCGCTTTACAACTGCAGGTAAAACTAAAAGTTCAATGAAATTCATCTGCTTAGTTAAACAGAAACTTTTCAAAAGGGGTTTGATATTAATAAAGAACCATTTTTCGAACCAGAGTATACATAAATAACCTTTTGTGCATTAAGAAGGATTTTCATGGAAATATAAATGTCAACAAAGAGGCTTTATTTTTACACCAAATTACATAAATCATAAAAAACACACATGAGATGAGTACTGTGACCTACACTAATACAATAGCAATCAAACTAGAACGTTACCATTTTTATGGTAAGCAGCATAGACGTATTTTGTATGATTCATGCCATGGTTTTTATATGCTGAACATTTAAAGAAATGTTCCTTTAGTTCCTGGGCAGCTGGTTTTGTGAGTTAAGATAAACCTGGTTTCTATTACTGTGGAAAAGAGAGCGGGGTAAAGGAGAGGACACAATTACACACACACAAACGGTGTCTTGGGGGCCCCAATAAGCCTGCAAAGGTCAAAATATCCATAATTCAGTTTGCATAAAACACATCTGTGAGATTGTGACTTCCCCAGGCATTGCTGATCAGCGCCAGTCATTTATACTGTACACTCGTCTAGATAACACCTAGCCAAACGTCTGAGCTGAAGAAATGTCTTCCCTGCACAAACACACTCCTGCAGAAATGCGTTTCAAGAAACACAGAAAAAGTCTACAGCCGCTTTGAAGACATATTTGTCCCCAGAAATTGAAATAACAAATCTGCTAAACGGGAACGTCCACTTTACGCTAAAACAATCCATAAATTAAATTGTCGATTATGTTTTTTTATTATAAAAATGCTGAAGGTTTTCTTCTTCATGTCCTAAAACACGATGCAGTGCAATTCACAGGAATTCAAATACTGGTAAAATGCGTGTGATAAAACATATGCAAAACCTGTCATATTAGCACAGTACATTATTTTCACAGATACTTATTTTTAAAGCATTATGTTTGGTTTTATTTAAAAATGGTAGGCCTATGTCCTGACATTGAAGTATGTATCATTTGCTGATATTGTAAATAGTCGAAAAACTGGGCACGCTAAGGGTGGGTTTTCCTTTATGGGTGAAAAAATTTGTCAAAATGATCACACAGATATGCGAAAATGACAAAAATGAAAAGCAGTATCATGCGCGTCAGGTCAGAAGTTGGTGAAGTCATGTAAAGAAACATTATTTGACTTGTTTTCTAAAATCACGATGCACGATGCACTAGCTCTGTCTTTCGCGACTAGTGTTGACTTGTCCAGGCTTTAAACCGGCACAAAAATCTGAGTAGAAGTCGTGTAGTGTATTCTAGCCTTAAGTGTGTATAGGCTTTATTTGAATATCAGCCGTTCACTTGAAAAGCGTGGAGAGTGAGAGAGAGAGAGAGAGAGAGAGAGACAGAGAAGAGAGAGAGAAATTGAGTGTGGTTAAAGCCTTGCTATGGACAACAGTAATTTCATCTCATGGGGAGTGTGACATGGCTCTCGTATAAATGGGTTAAAAACAGCAACACACACACACGCAATCTCACAAATCCTGTGATCTACATAACACACGCATACACACAACAGCAGTCTGAACTCAAATCACACTCGCTGCACACACACTCATACATGCCCAACACAAACGGCACTTACTGAAAGACAAACAGTCACATTGTAACCAGATGTTGGGAAAAAATCGAAACCAAATGATCCATCCTTGAACGTACGAGTGCGTGTGTGGTAAAAGCACGAACGTATGGAAACTCACACATGTACAAGACACAGATCTACATGTCGTCAGTTATGAGTTAGCATGCGTTACTGCTTAATGAATAATAAACAGACAGACAGATCACATCATGATCAAATTAACTCACGAGACAATGGCCAGTTCACTTCAACTCATTATAATATTAATCAGCGTTTCCCTGATTACACATCTACCACTAAATCTCCAATGTTTGTAATTGCATTTATCAAGTTATGCTTTTTTCCCAGATTAATTCCAAATGAAACAATTTAGTTTCTTTCTACTTTTCTTTTCACATGACCCTTGTCAAAGTCAATTTGTCTTTGCTGAAGTAATTTTAAAGGACCAAAACTAGGTAGTAAATCAACTTTAATAAGACGTTCTGGCTGCATGGCAGTTATTTGCATTAGGGTTAGCTTTTCAAAGGGGAGTTTAGGTGCTCGGTCAGCTGTTGTCAATTTGCGGTCAGTGTTGGGGAGTTTAAGAACTTATAGTAAACAGGTTTTTGACAAGAATAATTGTAAACAAAGAATGGAAAGGATGAGGTGCTACAGAAAAAGAAAGAGAATGAACTGAGGGAAAGCATTACTTTTCAACAGCCCTGTTTTTTTATTTTCTGAATTCTTTTTCCATAGGGATTTCTCTACGATTTCTCAATAAAAGAGTCTTGAACCAAACCAGCCAGCTCCAGGATGAATCATAACATTACTGGAAGGGAAAACGTTTTTTTGGAAATGCAAAGAATACAAAGAAACACTGAACTGTGTAACTTTTTATCACATACACACACACACACACACACACACACACACACACACACACACACACACACACATATATAATAAAATGTTATTACAGTGTGCAAAAACCCATATTCCATACTTTTAGCCAAATACATTTTGATAACCGATAATAATTAATTTTTTGGGAGCAGTGAGGACGGATTTCGCGGGAGATTGCACACGTCGGTCTTGCGTGTCATACAAGGAGAAAAGTAGGTCCGGTTGCGACGAGTGTGAAGATGAAAGTTTGTTGACACAACGAACGGGGGGAATTGGCCATGGATCATCAAAACGTCAAACCTCAGGAGAATTATCGGTTGTAAAAATGTATTTGTTAATACGCTGCGATAAGACGTCCAGAATCTCTGTAGAGCGCTGCATCAAACCACATCCATCCGCTCAGACGTGGAGGAGAGCTGAAGCACAACCAAAATAATGTTCTTCCGCAAGACTTTTTTTTTAAACCGCTATAGCAGTGGTTCTCAAACTTTAAAGTGGGGTATTTAACATTCTTCTGAGAACCCACACTTTTGCCATAGTGGGATAATATTGTCCTCCTTAAATTGATTTACAGGTGCAATTTTTATTATTATTATTTTTTTTACCTCTAGGCTTATTTTATGTCTTATTCTTGCCATTAAGTTATTATTAATAAATAAAGTGATAAATGATGACAAAACGAAGTAATACCTGTAGATTTAATACAAAAATCGCCAGTAAGTGGTGCTAAGTCACAGTTTAAATGAGTGAGGCGCCATGCCATTCATTCATCCATTCATTCAACGAGGAGTTAATCACTGACTTTCCCAATAACATAACATTTTACTTAGTTTTAGATTAAAGATTTGTCTTCTTACCATTATATTTACCTTACTATATTTGGGTCTTTGCTATTATATTTCAACATCATTGTGCCTTATAATAAAACGTGCATCTGTAAATATACAACTTATATTAATATTTCGTTAAAAAAAATATTCAGTTATTTATATTACAGGTACTTATTGTAAAGCGTGGTTTTCTAACCAGACTAACAATTAGTCATTTACAACATTTTGTTGATGAGTTATTTGAAATACATAATATTTATTGTGTAAATTCACTGTGTATTCAGATTAATACAGATTAAAACAGATTAATAAATCCTTTAAACCTATTGTTCTTAGCTAGCTCACGTTTACTAAGTTTTGTAACGCAATGCTAACACATAAAACCTAAAGCATTAATATTATATACAAATACCATCAGAATCAAAAGATCTGACATGTTAAAGCTCCTCAAGAACAACTTTTGATAAGGTCCACAAACAAAACACTTGGATAGGCAGCAGATATACTCACTTAAACTTTTTGTGATATTTCTCTGACCATGCAACCAATCATGTTAACGTGGCTAATTAATTGGGGACAAACGACTTAATGATGAACAGGTGATAGACAACAACAGAGAGTGCTTTTGTTAATAAAACACACATCACAAGTGGGTTGCATTTATGCTGCATTGTCTTAAGTTTGTTTTAGGTTTATTGGCGTCACCTTTGTTTTGAAATGCCTCCCAAAAAAGCTTCTGCAGAGCCAACTGCTGCGGTCCTAAAGGATTCTGAGATTGAAACCGCGGGAAACAAAAACAGGTTTGTGAGCAGTTTCATGAGGTCTGACAAGACCTATGTTAGTTCTTGCATGTTCCTATTAGAACTTGCTTTCGTAGAGATTAGCATTTGTTTCTCTTATGACTTTAATCCTTGCTTTTAGATGCTTCTGAAAACTCAAGCAGTAAGGCAGCTGGACGGAAAGTTCCTACGCACCCGTCCACGATGGAGATGGTGAAAGAAGCTCTGAAAGAGTTGGACTCCAGAAAGGGTGTTTCGGCTCAGGCCATCCGGGTTACGTAAAAGAAAATACACAACTGTAGATGAGACGAGGCTGAAGTTTATGGTGCGTCGAACCCTGAACAAAGGCATTGAGACTGGTGTGTTTGTGAGACCTGCAAATTCTGGGACGACAACAACAGGGGCCCAAGGACGCTCCGGGGTAACTTCAGCCAGTTTTGATTCCCTTTTAAGAATCATTTATAGGGGTTTATGATAACCAGATTCCTAATGTGAGTGTTGCCATGCCTCATTATAGATTGCTGCTAAGACCAAAGCAAAGGAGGCCAAGGTGCAGTCAAAGGAAAATGCAGATCCCAATGCACCAAAGCACTCTAAACCTAAGAACGCTAAGGCAACTAAAGCAAAGGGTGAAGGTAAACATTAGTTTTCACTTCTTGATTGTAGGACTTGCTTCATTTCTTTATTATTTGGAGACATGAATATGTAAGGGAGCAAAGTAGTGTTTTATTTTTGGGTGGTAAACCATTAGGCTTCATAATTCCTTTTTATTGGTGTAAATGGGCTTTTAGAATTAAGCCCTTGTCTAATATGCACGTAGTTATGACGGCAGTTTATGAACTCCCTTAGCCTTTGTAGATTCTTGAGCATAATCTTGCGCTTTGGCACACTTTACCATGTTTGGTATTCTCTCCCATTTCTCCATCCAAGGGCAAGCAAAGAAAAGAAGCCCACGAAGAAAAAGGCCGAGACGTGAGTTCTAGGTCTTATTTTCACCTTCTACATGAGCAGAGACACTCTGCTGTGAAGTCTGAACACACTCCCACCCCCTTTCTATCGTTCCTCCCGTTCTCTTAGGATGCTAGCAGCCTAAGACGCCTGAGAGATGGCACTGTCTCAAAGGTGGCCCCTGCTAAGAAGCCAAAGGCGAAGAATGCTGCAGGGGAGGGTGGAACTGAGCCCAAACTCGAGCAAAGCTAAAAAAGCTTCTAAAGCATCAAAAGGAGCTGAGGAACCAGCAGCTAAGAAAGCCGGAAAGAAAACTGCAGCAAAAGCAGAGGAGGGGTGAATCGGAGAGAAAAGTGCTGCAGCCGCTACCAAAGCCCCGGGAGACGAGGAAAGAAGTGATGCAGGGACTCAAACGTGTTTTAATTCACTGCGTGGTTTTATCTGTGCACTTATTTACAAATAAAGATTTTTACTTTTCAATAAGTTTAACCAGTCTAATTTGTTGGGAGAGGGGCAATGATTTAAAGGTCTTCAGAGACCAACACACATGGAGTACTAAAGATGCAGTACTTCATACAAAAAATGCAATAAAAATGGCAGCTGATGGTCTGAATATGTGAAGGGCAGCTTTCCATGAATGAGTACCAAAGATGGCATGTTTATAAAGTGCTGCAGGTAATCCATTTAGGTTAAAACTCCAAAACCAACTGGCATTTCAGCAAACCTGGTTCTACTGTTAATGACCTTTGCTAAAGTGTGAAAAGGCCTTGGTAAACTTTTTTTTTTTTTTTTTTTTTTTTTATAAAATGACTCTTGAAAGTTGTGGAGGGGGCTTTATGGTGATGGCCAATTAGTGGACTAAAAATTATTAGTTGAACAAGTTTGCAACAAGGGGACTACAGTTGTTTTTTTTTTTTTTTGTTAAAGAGTTAGGCTTATTTGTGATTCTAAGGACGTGAGACATTGTAGTTTATAGACAATGTTTTGCTTTTTACTTCTGTTGATTGTATTTAGGCTTCAAGTTCTTGTTAATTTGTGAAAATTACCAAGTAGAAAAATGTTTAAATATTTTGTTGAGCACGTGACCTTGTTTGCATAAATTTAAAAAACCAATAGAAAATCATTTTGGAATTTTTGTAAAGGCAACCACGGTGACGCATTTAAAAATACATCACTGCACCTCTCTGTAGTTTTATCTGAGGGTGTTCTTGAGTTTGTTTGAAGGTGCAACACAACCCTGCATGCAGTGTTTTTACTCAACAAGGGATGTATGTTGATATCTTTATGCTATCTTTACAAGGATGAAAAGTATTTAGTCTGGTTAAAGCTGATCCTGTATCAGAGTTTAAAACCAACCCCCACCCAGGTTAAGCAGGGCGGGGCTCAGGGTCGAGTCTGAGCAGTCAAGACAATCACATTAAGACTTGCTGATCTGCAGGAAAGACGCCCGGATCAGGAGGTCAGCTGACAATGGCATTCTTCACTTACTGTGGGACTGGCACCGTGTGTAGCGCTTTGGCCCCTTGAGGAAGTTTAATACACAGTCTTAACTGTGCGGTTTCCACTTGAGCTCGGTCCTGAGGGCCTGCAAGAAGCCTTGGGGCCTGAAATCCCTCTGATTACCCTCTCATTAGCGTGCGGCTCTCAGCCCAGGTGAAATTACTGAAAGAGTGGGACGGTGGGAAGTAGAGGGAAAACAGACTGAATTACCACAGGTAGACAGAGGGGAGGACAGGAAACATATCAGATTGACGAGGTGGATGCGCGGACAAGGAAGACGGATTGAGAAGTGAAAACAAATGGAGTGATATGAAAGAGGACAAATGGACCTGGGCTTTAAAAGGTAAGATAGACTGATTAAAGAATGATAGAGTGTCAGCAAACACTCTAAACCGTTATACAGACTGAGGGAGGCATGGACAGATTGATGGAGAGAAGGAAAGATAACCTTAGGCTGAGAGTGAAATAAAACATCTGGAGCGTGGCCTGCTCTTTTCTGATGGGGTTCGGACCCTTCCTGGATGTGATGAGCTACTGTGAGCTGTGACATGACCGTAACTACCACAGACAGCAAGGACAAGAAGTCTTTAACATTAATCAGATATGGTTTTTGTACACAGAACTGGTTGAAGCGCTACTGCAACTAATTTCTTTGTAATACAATTGTTGAGGGAGTGATGGCAAATTTGACATCTTTTCTCATTTTAGACTAACGAATCAATCTCAAAAAAATGTTCTTACTCCTCTTGGATAGTCATAGAAGTACTGTCATTGGTTTTTAATCTTGGTTTTTAAACAGATATCTGCTGTTGTAGTTCACCAGTTCCCAACTATACTGACTTCTACTGTAGAGAATCCCAAAATATATGAAAAGTGCCCATGCACTCATAACAGGCTGTTATCGTGACATGTAATTCATATAACTGATTGTGACAAGAAATATTAATGTAAAAGTTTTTTAGTACAGGCATATATGAACAACTGTGTGTATATTTTAAAATATATACATACTGTAATATAATATATGAAATATTAAAATATTTGTAATGGGATTAGTAGTAATTTCTAGTTTTTTCATTCCTTGATGACTAATCCTGTTAAATATCACTCTTAAATACTTTGGTCATGTTCAGACATGGTTATGGCTTTGATTCGTAATTATGACCTTTATATAGCACTATTAGGGATAGCAGAAATGATTTTTTTGCTGAGTGTGAAATGTTCCTGGATCAACATCTTTGCTGACCCTGGATTAATCCAGTCAGATTTAAAGAACCAGTTTATAGTTTTCTACACGTATAGGCTTACAGTGCTTGCCATTCATCTATCATTTCCTTTGATTTGTAAGGCATTACCTTCGTGGGTGCGGTTAGGTTTAGGCTAGGAGACATGGTCAAGATCCACATTTTTTGGATTAAAAATGTCACCCCTGGGTCAACAGGGTTACATCTAACTCAGCAAAATCAGAATGCGCACCAGAGATAGGTATCCATTACCAACAAAAAAAAAAATAGAATAATAATAAACTGACACAAACTCTTAGTCAAGCCATAATAATGTGTTTCAGTAGACTATCAGCCAACTGTACAGGAGAGTTTAAAAGCAGAAATGTGCAGTTTGTAATAATCGCAATATGTAATGAATGTGAGTTGTTTGAGCTGTAATGTTGTCTAGATTGCAGGACCAGCCCTGAGCAGCATGCCTTTGAGTGGCTCAACTCAAACAATTTTTAGAGCAGTTAAGAAGTGAGAATACAATCTTTGCTTTTCAGGCCAAGCATTCTTATACTTTATTTCTTTCTTGCCGTCCTCACCACAAAATCATTAACTAGTATAAAGTAAAGCTATATGCTCTGGGGGACTTCTAAGGTCCAAGTACTTGCAGCTCACACTGTTATAGCTGAGGGCCTTTTTGTTCAACTGTCTTTGGTAGTGGCTTGAGCCTCTGGCTGCCTGTCCCAACTCTGCTACACTACCTTTTTTTTGTACAGGACAACTTTTTCTCAGTGTGGATTAATTTGTGACTCTATGCATTAGTAACATGGTGGATTTTCCTCATTTT